>NC_090072.1:4459057-4501585 GCF_038355195.1 Osmerus mordax | reverse complement strand
AGGGATTGCAAAGGCTTTGGGACATATACACCTCTGACTGCAATGCCTCTGCTGGCACAAGAAGGTTCAAAAATCCCACCCCCACACTGCTGTTGCAAAGCTGATTTATGTTCAGCTCTATCAGATAGATAGATAAAGAGAGGGGAAGAAGAGAGAACGGGGAAGGAAGGGAGGAAAGGAGAGCCATATGGAACAGCACTGCAAGGAAGCAGTAAATGAAACCTTGAAGACAGATACTGAAGAGCTAGGAACTGTAATAAAGATAGACTGATAAACTGGCCTCTACTTTTCACAAGAAGATGGTCCAAAAAACGTTCCCATGTCTGAAAAACACATTCCTCTCCTTTCTCCCCTGCTGGTTCACACACTGGTAACACACCGCCAACACACAGTTTATCAGCATAGATCAGGAACAAAATCAAGAACAGTTTTAAATACAGTCCAAGGAGAGAAAAACAGTCTCTCTCACACACACAAACACACACACACACACACATACTTATTTGACAATGACCTATTGAGGTTGATGAAAACCTACGCTGCACAGATATGCAAATGAAGGAAAGGTTTTCCCTTGTTGGACCCACGCTGCAGTGCGGGTCCATAATTAATTGAGCGAGTTAGCCTAGCTAAAGTCCAAACACCTGGTGGCTTGTAGCATCACTCTGAGATAGCACACCACTGGGATCAGACAAGAACCCACTTCAAAGCAACTTTGCCCCATTTATTATTAACAGAAAATATTGTTTTGCAACAGTGGCTCCTCTCCCTTCTATAAGGAGGGAGCAAAGTTACAGCAGGTATTTTTAGATGGGTGGGGACAGATTGAGACTGTTCAGACTTGTCATAGTCGCAGTCTCACTGTGTTACGGCACGGTTACAGAATTAGGAGATTTTTGTTGTTTTTAACTGTTATGGGGATGCTATTTTCCAAGAATTCTAACAGTGTTTATATGATCTGATGTCTTAGGTAGCATACATATCTGGATTCAAATCAAACCTCATATTTAAATGACAGAGCTGTTGTTTACAATGATGTTATTCCAGAGAAAGTCTGGGAACAAGTTAAAACCAAACCAACAATTCACAAACACTTGTTATTGGCCTTATTACCAAATATAAACTAGTATGATGAATTGTCCAGGTGTACACCCTCTAGTGGTTATGGTACTTGCTGAGTAATTGCCAAAACTATATATAAAACAAAAATCGAATTGCCTGTTTTGAGTAACAAAATTACTTATGGCTGGCTAACAGAATAAATAAGTTAAACTACTCTGTGCATCTATAACTGCAACAGTAGTGTGGCATGCAAGTCATCGGGAAAATATCAGAAGATATATTTCCGCCGACGACAGAGGGCGTAAGTAAGTAAGGGTTCCGAGCACTGCTGGAATTCCGACTGAGCCTCAAGATGCATCTGCAGCAGTGGACAGCCGCCCTCTCTCACGCTCTCCAATTCTCGCTCATCCTACTTTATTGCACTGCCTTACTATACCGTAACCGCACGTAGGCTAGGTTATCCTTCATCCACATGTCAAACCGGTAAAGGGAAGCCCTCGCACGAGGTACGATGAAGAACACTAGTAGCCTTTATTATGTCTAATTTACTCACCTGCACGCACACTCGCGCGCACAGCCCTTACCACGTCTATACACGCAAAAGGGTGACAGAATATTTGTTGCCGGTTCCATTGGCCAATACCGAACACATAGTTGTGCTCCGGTCATCGGATGATGGAGAATAGGCTACGATAGAGAATCAAATGAAAGGGGTAGCCATTAAGAGCTTAAAGCTATAGGCAACACTGCGCGCGTTGCGCCGAATAGCCAAGCCACCTGCAGTCGACCACCCCGCGTTCATAAAGTGACCACAGGCAAGCCACAAGACTGTGCATTCCAACCCGTCTCCCCCACTGGCATGTACCCTAAGAAATAGAGAGAGAGAGTGATTTGTGAGAGAAATACATGTCAATGTGCTTTTGTCGATTTATTTAGTTGATTACCGAATATGCAAAAGTTTTGGTAACATTGGAGGCAGGTTGAGCCTTTGTAAGAAACGTAGGACCACTGTCCACATCCCAAAAAAACAAACAAATGTAATACATTTTCTCCCAACAGGGTTTTATGTCTGCATTAAATGCTGAATGCACAAATCCTGTAAATTCGATAGTAAAATATGCCACAAGCTAACAACATAACCCTCTGTTTTATTTAGACTACACGACAACAGACTCTAAAACAACCTCACCGTATACCCAACCAAAACGGTTTCAGGTTGCGAGGTAAAAAAGGCAGGAACATTGCATTTCTTTCCACGACTGAGTCACTTTCGTTAAATTGCCTACTGTCCTAAGTAAATGCAATTTTCCTTGATTCTCTGTTCCTCGTCAAATAGTTGTCGACTACCCTTTAGACCTATCCGATCAAGTTCTACCCTGTACGTGCGCTCGGGAGAGAGAAACTGGAAGGGGTGGAGAAAGCGCGCAAGACTGCAATATCATTTGTGAATCGGTCTCACAGTGCCGCAGATAGGGGCTGCAAACGCACGCAGCGCTTATGCAGGTGAGGTGCCGACTGGCAAGTAGACTAAGAATGTGGGACAGAATAAGGAATTCATCGTTGAAATTGTACTAATTATTCTCAATACCTTCATCGGAATTACAATTTTCTGTGTTCCTCTCTTTTTTCCTGATCTCCGCAGTAACATTCTTTTTTTTTTTTGGCCAGGAGTTTTTCCTCATTGCCTGCAAGTGAGCGAACTATCAACACATTAAAGAGACTTGAGAAATCAGAGCGCACGGATGCTTGGATAGTCTACAGGACAGATCATATTCTGCTTATTCGCATCTTCAAGGTAAGAGGACGGGCAGCTCCATGCAGTAGGCTCCTGTGTCTTCAAGAGTTCGGAATCTGTGCGGGCAGTCTCATCACTCTTATTCTGTATTTGGAAATATCTTTGGACGGAGTCATCTTGGATAGCCCCACCGAAAAAGGAAGGATTTTTATGATTCTTTATTTGAATTGCAATTCCAGGATACGTTTTCAAACTGAAATTGACTGATTTAAATTTGAAGTGAATTGACAAAACTGTTTGGACATTTGCATGATCATGTCCTAATGCTTTCATGACAGAGGCTACAACAGTAGCGCACGGACTGTTGCATTTGTGCTTTGCACGGAATGTGTTTTTATTAAAATAAGAAAAGAACAAAATATTGAATACAAACGCAAAAAAGCAGAGAGAATAGCCCGCGCACTTGCTGTTCACTGCAGTTGAGGCAGAGTGGGAGGGCGTCCGGAGAATGAAGTCTCACGCATCCTGAAACGGAGGACTTAAAACCTAACCGAAAACGAACATTGTTTAGCAGATAAAAATATAGGCTACTCAGCTAAGAACTTGTATACAAATTCGATTTCAGGCTTCATAATCAAGTAAATTCATTCAGGTGGAACAATGAGGACTACTGGCGCAGTGGACTATCTATGCTACTGTATTATCATCCTGCAGCTGCTGAATCAGCCCGCTGCTAAGCAAGTGCTCCGATATCGCTTGGCCGAGGAGGGACCCGCCGATGTCAGGGTAGGAAACGTAGCAGCAGACCTCAAAATTGTTGCCGGGTCCGGTGAGGTTACATTTACGCTCGAGTCCGGCTCAGATTTTTTCAAAATAGATAACATTACAGGCGAGCTGACCACCAATGAACGACGGATAGACCGTGAAAAATTACAACAGTGCCAAATGATATTTGATGAAAATGAATGTTTCATCGATTTTGAAGTGTCCGTTATTGGACCGGCGCAGAGCTGGGTCGATCTTTTTGAAGGAAAAGTAATCATTTTAGACATAAATGACAACACCCCATCATTCCCCTCACCTGTTCTGACTTTGTCTGTGGAAGAGAACAGACCTATTGGCACCCTTTATCTATTGCCCCCGGCCACAGACAGAGATTTTGGCAGAAATGGCATCGAGAGATATGAGCTTATTCAGGATGGGGAGAGCTCGAGGCGGCTGGGCTCGAGCTCCGGGGGACGCGCGGACAACGGAGATTCTTTCTCAGGCAAGAGGAGATTTGACGAGGGGGCAAGCAGAAGTAGTGTGTTTGAACTGCAAGTTGCTGATACAACGGACGGCGAAAAGCAGCCCCAGCTCATCATTAAGGGGGCACTGGACAGGGAGCAGAGGGACTCTTACGAGCTCACGTTGCGCGTCAGGGATGGGGGTGACCCCGCACGCTCCTCTCAGGCCATTCTCAGGGTGATGATCACCGACGTGAATGACAACAGCCCACGCTTCGAGAAGAGCGTGTACGAGGCCGACCTACCCGAGAACAGCTCCCCTGGTGCCCCCATCCTGCAGCTGAAAGCCTTTGACGCCGACGTGGGGGTGAACGGTCAGATTGAGTATGTTTTCGGGGCAGCCACGGAGTCAGTGAGGAGGTTACTGAGGCTGGACGAGAGCACGGGCTGGCTGAGCGTGCTGCACCGCATAGACCGCGAAGAGGTCAGCCAGCTGAGGTTCACCGTCATGGCCCGGGACCGCGGCCAACCGCCCACAAAGGACAAGGCCACGGTGATCCTCAACATCAAGGATGAGAACGACAACGTGCCCGCCATCGAGATCCGCAAAATCGGACGCATCTTCCTCAAAGACGGGGTCGCCAACGTGGCCGAGGATGTGGTGGTGGACACCCCCATAGCCTTGGTCCAGGTGTCTGACCGTGACCAGGGCGAGAATGGCATCGTCACCTGCACCGTGGTGGGGGACGTCCCCTTCCAGCTCAAACCGGCCAGTGAGATGGAGGGGGAGCAGAACAAAAAGAAATACTTCCTCCATACCTCGGCCCCGCTGGACTACGAGGCCATACAGGAGTACAACGTTGTCATTGTTGCTGTGGACTCGGGAAGCCCTAGCTTAGCGAGCAACAACTCACTCATCGTCAAGGTGGGGGACACCAACGACAACCCGCCTGTGTTCAGCCAGAGCGTTGTGGAGGTGGTCTTCCCTGAAAACAATGCCCCTGGTGAGAGGGTGATGACCTTGTCGGCCATGGATGCAGACAGTGGCAAAAATGCGGAAATCGCCTATTCTCTGGACCCATCCGTGAATGGAATTTTCTCCATCGATGAAGACACGGGGGACCTCAGAGTCCATATGATTTTGGACCGTGAGCAGGCCGACAGGCACGAGTTCAAAGTGATAGCCAAAGACAAGGGCATGCCCATTCTGCAGGGCTCCGCCACGGTGGTCGTCCTCGTGTCCGACAAGAACGACAACGAGCCT
This sequence comes from Osmerus mordax, assembly GCF_038355195.1. Classification (NCBI taxonomy): domain Eukaryota; kingdom Metazoa; phylum Chordata; class Actinopteri; order Osmeriformes; family Osmeridae; genus Osmerus; species Osmerus mordax. The sequence goes on along the minus strand of NC_090072.1, from coordinate 4,496,298 downwards.
AAGTTCATGCAGGACGTCTTCACCTTTTACATCCGGGAAAACCTGCAGCCCAACAGCCCCGTTGGCATGGTGACCGTCGTGGACGCTGACAAGGGGCAAAACGCCCAAATGAGCCTGTTCGTCGAGGAGGAGGAGGAGATCTTCTCCATCGAGAACGACACAGGGACGATCTTCTCCACCATGTCCTTTGACCGCGAGCTGAAGACCGCCTACACTTTTCGCGTGAAGGCGGTGGATGGCGGAGACCCGCCCAGGTCGGCCACGGCGACGGTCTCTCTCTTTGTCATGGATGAGAACGACAACCCCCCGACGGTTACCTTCCCCATCAACAGCTCTTACACCCTCCTCCCCCCGTCCAGCAACGTCAGGACCGTGGTGCGAACCGTCATGGCCACCGACACGGACACGGGGATCAACGCCGACCTGAACTACAGCATCGTCGGTGGCAACCCGTTCAAGTTGTTTGAGATCGACGGCGGCAGCGGGGTCATCTCCTTAGTGGGCAAGCTGGAGCAGAAACACTACGGCCTGCACAGGCTGGTGGTCCAGGTGAACGACAGCGGCCAACCTTCCCAGAGCACCACCACCCTGGTCCACGTCTACGTCAACGAGACCCTGTCCAACTCCAGCGTGGTCGAGGCCCAGGTGGCCAAGAGCTTGGGTACCCCCCTCAACACCAACATCGCCGGCGACCCCAACTACGACCTGGGCAAACAGAGGCTGAGCATCGTCATCGGGGTGGTGTCGGGCATCATGACGGTCATCCTCATCATCCTCATCGTGGTCATGGCCCGTTACTGCCGCCCCAAGAACAAGAACGGTTACGAGGCGGGCAAGAAGGACCACGAGGACTTCTTCACGCCCCAGCAGCACGACAAGAGCAAGAAGCCCAAGAAGGACAAGAAGAACAAGAAGTCCAAGCAGCCGCTGTACAGCAGCATCGTGACCGTGGAGGCGTCCAAACCCAATGGCCAACGCTACGACGGCGTCAACGAGAAGCTGTCGGACAGCCCCGGGATGGGACGCTACCGCTCCGTGAACGGAGGGCCCGGAAGCCCGGATCTGGCCCGGCACTACAAGTCCAGCTCGCCTCTCCCCACCGTCCAGCTTCATCCACAGTCTCCGACGGCCGGGAAAAAGCACCAGGCGGTACAGGATCTGCCCCCTGCGAACACATTCGTTGGGACCGGAGATAACATTTCCCTTGGATCTGACCACTGCTCTGAATACAGCAGTCAAACCATCAACAAGTACAACAAACAGGTAAGACTCGATGACTTTCAAAGGTTTTCTTTGTCTAATCCTCTCTGTTCGAACTGTGTGTTTGTGTGTTCCTCCCTCTTAGCGTAATCTCGATCATAATGCTGTCTGACAGGGATAGTGTCAGTAGTTATGTTGCTTTTTATGCTGCTAATGTGTGTCAAGTTAGTTGTGTGGATCTGTTTTGGTTTGGAGTGCCATTCACATGGAATATTGAAAGGGGAGACGAGAATGTGCATATCCCATTTGGATATCCTTTCAACGCAGCATTTCAATGCAGCACCTATCCCACTTTTGTTCTCTTTTTTCTGTGCTAGTGTGGAGACCTGTTTGTTTTCAGACTGGAGGGCGTCATGTTTGCTGACCTGGGCACATTAGTGGCAGTGCCCCAGACAACTCACACAAGGGTCTAATTTGCAGTTATTTGATCCCTGGGGAGGCCTTGGAAGTTTTGGCACCCGTCAGCTAGGTCAAGCCCCAGCTCCACTTTTTATAACAACACTACCTCTTTTTTTTGTGTGTGATGGAAACAAAGGAAAAGGGGGAAATTAGGAAGCTGAAAATGTAGCAAGGAGTGGCGGTGTTAGGAATGCTTGCTGTGGTGTCGTGTTTTACAGGGCTCCCTCGGTTTGACTAAGAACATCTGGGCCGGCAGGTCATGTTAACATTCCTCTGCACTGGTGTCTCGTGTCTCTATCAATTCACCAACCCAGCAGTGTACTCTCTCTCTCTCTCTCTCTCTCTCTCTCTCTCTCTCTCTCTCTCTCTCTCTCTCTCTCTTAGCCCAATTTCTTTACTTATGGATCCATCCTTCCTTCACACCATTGTCTCTCCTCTTTTCTCTCCGTCTTCCTCCTCTTTCCTCCTTTCTTTCTCACATGCTCTCCCTCCAGCATTCCTTACCTCTGTCTGGCTCTTCTTCCCTCATCACCCACTCTGTTTTCATTTGCAATGTAAAAGGCCTTTGCGGCTCGAGGCATGACAGGGCATTCATATTTTCGGGAGTGTGGTGTGAATTAATCAATTCATATCATTATTGGTCTTTTACTTTATTTTCCCTGCCGGAGTCAAGTGAGGCGAAGCTAGGTTAATACATTATGAAGCCATGCCTTTTCATCTGCATATGCCAGGAAGAGAACACTTTCTCTATTGTTTCATGTGTTTTTCTATGGCAGTCTAATGCATTATTGATTACTCTCTTACATGGTGTAAGCAGCCACTCATCGTGCATTCCTAAGTGCTGTTCCCTCAGCACTTGGTTGGATTCTCTCTGTTTTTCTTGGTCTGTCATTCCCCCCCCCCCCCCCCCCCAAACCCTCTGATTTTAAATTTCCCTCTTTTTTCTCTCTCCTGTATCTGTTCCCATTTCCTCCTCTGTTCCAATCCACTCCTGTGTTGTTGCCCGTGCTCTCTTTTGCTCTGTCCCTTGCTGCGCAATATCTGCCTCTGCATTTCTCCCTCTCTCCAAATCCAACTTCCCTCCCACCCTAACTCCCTCTCTTGCTCAGCCTCTTTTTTTTGTTCCATCCTCTCTCTCTCTCTCTCTCTCTCTCTCTCTCTCTCTCTCTCTCTCTCTCTCTCTCTATCTCTCTCTTCTCTATCGCCATCTCCCACACCAACACACCAATCCATACCTCTGTCTCCTCCAAATCATTGTTCATACGGTACACTCTCATCTGTTCCTCCTTGCCTTCCTTTTATTCTTTTTCCTTCCTCTTAAATCCTCTCTACTCCCCATATACCTACCCTCCTGCTATTTCCCCACTCGTTTTTCCCCACTCGCTCTCTTCTCTTTTGGTTCATCTTGATTCGGTCTCTGTGTCTCGAACAGCGTCCAATATGGTGTGTTCAGCGTGTTGGTGCTCAGAGTGTGAGGAGTGCTGTTGCTTGCTGATGTCTCATGCATAATTAAAAGGGCACTCTATTCACTGCAGCAGCATGTATTGTGTGTCGCTATTCTCCACTTAAATAATTCTTTATTTACCTCACGGTGCGCACAGCGACAGCTTTTATGGGTCCTTGTTCATGTGGTTTGATGTCCAGCCCCCGACCAAAACGCCCATGGTCGACACACTCGACGGCATGATGCACCGCCAAACACTACTTTTGCACGCACAGCGTTTTTTCGACGGGAGCCAGGACATGAAGGCTGTGTCCCTGTGGATGACTTGTCAATGGTGTGGCCTCCTCGACGAATGGTCAATTGCTAACAGTGTTAGAGGCCAGCCACTGCCCCTCAAAGAAACACGAGGCAACCGTACTGTGTAAAGCAGACATTCCTGAATGGATTTTTCACATGTCTCAAATCTGAGGTAATGAAATCCTCAGTGTCAACACTTTATGTTCAGGTGAAAGGTAGATATATGGAGAGATAATTGCTGTCTATAACCACACAAGGATGCTTTTTACAGAGATTAAACCTTTACTGGGTTGTGCGCTCTGAGTATGACTTTAAAGGGGCAATTCTTTATTAGATCAGGTGATGGCTCCAGTCATGTTCTTGCGGTTAAGGTCACTGGAGCTAGGCATACTGGATTCTCAGGTTAAAAGTCATTTGGTTAGTTTCAGTTTCACAAGTTCATAAGAATTATTTTGCGCTGAAGTAGTATTTCTTATTTATTGATTTCTTTTCTTTTTTTCCTTTTTTTCTTTACTTCTTTCTTCCTTTTTTCTGACTTTATTTTGTTCTCAGTGCTTCCTATGGTATTCTATGAACTGTGGGAGTCTGGGTTAGGGATTAAGAGTTTTCCTCTGCTTTTGAAGAATAGAAGAGGATAAAGTATCCTATGCTTTTGCTCGTACATTATGTAATTCAAACACAGCTGAATCCTCTGCCTGAAATTTTATTTGATCTGATTGGATTTGATTGTTTGTTATTTAATCAACATTTAAACATAGACCAAAAGGTCTATCGGTTTGACAGTGAATGCAGGTATTTGTGACAGGCTTTTTGTGAAGACCCACTTTAAAAGACGTCGGATATTTGTCCTTATCTTTCAATGTGAGAGGGAAACAAGCAGACTCAAGACAGGGAGCCCTGATAGTGGTACACATAATGGTTTATACTGTTTCACTGGAGACTTGGGGTGGAAAGAGAGAACACAAGCGAGAGAGAGATACAAAGAGAGGCCCATTGACTGCAATGTTTTGTATCAGGTTGCATCTCCTCTCCCTCTACCTTCCAAAAGGCCCTAAAAAAAAAGAAGTCTGCAAATGAACGCACAGCGCTGCTCGGCCACATGACCACACGACCACAGGTAACCAGGCAACCAATGGCGAAGCAAAGCCTCCCTTTTTATTCGAACATCAGACATTTAGGAGGTTGTTTAACCGGGCGGAACATGAAAGGAGAGAAGCCAATGTGTCACCCTGCACCTGTCGTGGGGCAGAAAAGAGGGAGACAAAGCTGAAATTTATGCCAAAACTTCACAGATTGGATGATTCTCTCTCTCATGTTCATTCTCATTGTCTATTGGGTGATTGCTGCTTTTACATTGTTGTTCAACCCTAAGGTGTGGGAGTGTTTGTTGAAACTAGATAGTTAATTAGCACATTCACACCCAGTACATTAGCCGCTCTTTGTTGGCGTGGGAAGACCTTCAAGGCAGAGACATTCGTCCAGGAGGATCTGTCCCAGTCACACCAGGCCCTCAGGGCAGGCAACCCCCCCCCCCACTCCCCCCACACACACACACACACACACAAACACACACCTCAACCTACCCCTCAACTGGGTCATCTGAGGCTGCCTCTCCTGATGTTGCCTCGGGGCTGGGGTCGGTGCCGTGTGCTTGACTGGACGATGCCCTCTCTCCGGCTCTCACCCCCTATCCCCGGCTCTCACCCCCTATCCCCGGCTCTCACCCCCTATCCCAGGCTCTCACCCCCTATCCCAGGCTCTCACCTCTCTGTCTTGCACAGCTGTTGCCCTCCCACTCTCCAACCTTTCCCAGCCACTGGCTCAGCGCAGTCGTCGGGCATTTTATTTGCAAATGGCATCTTCCCGCCTTGCAACACTATCTCCGAACAAACAATATCCGCATGCAAATAGGGATCACCTGGAATGTGTTTGTTGGCCAAAACACAGGATGTGACAAAACCCCCCTCCAGCACTCTCAATCCAGCGAGAAGCAGCCAATATGGAAATCAGCCGTTTTGCTTCAGGCCTCATTTGTTTGAACCTAAACAGGAGTGTAGCCACCAAAACACTTCACAGAAGCCACAACTGACCTCATTATCGGGATGAACCCTCCATGACCTTGCTTCTGTAGCATCTGTCTGACTCTCTACGTCCGCAAACAATATGGGGTCTACATGTTCGCATCCGGGCTCTCCAAAAGTATTCATCACTATTTGCGTTTTTCGGGCCGCAGAGCTCAGTGTGGCTCCCAAGTTGGTGATTCCGATTTTATCTGTGTGAACAACCAAGGCGGTCCGTCAGCAGTTGCGCTCAATAAGGTAATTACTTGATAAGAGGTTCTGTTTGGTGCTTTATCGTGTTTGGTCAGGGTTTCTCCCCCGTGGTTGCTGATACTGGTCGCCTCTGCAGCCAGAGGAAACGACAGCCATTATAGACCAAGTTGGCTGTTATCATGCAAATGGCTGTGCAGAGATTGTGAAACAATCCCGGATTGGTATCTCAGATTTCACATTTGGGAACACATTGCAGGTGGGTGTTTGGTATGTTTTGAAGACATATGTAATTGTAGGTTGGCAATGGTGCTGGACAACTTTGTTGCCGTTTCAATAATTTCTTCAGGGAGAGAAGATCTGTTGGTCAAATTGGGATTGCAGCTTGACTGGATTGAGATATGACTAACAGCTGCTCATCAAAGATGACAAATTTGATCTAACTACAAATCAGTGATCAAAGAAGCCAGGTTGAGGGCTTATGCTGGTGTCAGACGGCAAATGAGAAATAAGATCAGCTGGTTTGTTTACAATCTTAGCATTATTATTTGCTTGGTGCAGTGCGTTTACTGCCACCGTACACTAATGTGATCAAATTGGTTGCGGATGGCTTATTTCACTTCACGGTGGTGTGGGCATGTTGTTTAACTCAGTGGTAGAGCATTTGGCTGCAGATCAAGTAGTGGCAGGTTCAAATCCCCCCTTGACTGTACTTTACTGTGGAATAAAGTGTCCTCATTATTACAGTGAGGGGGAGAGACATAGAGAGTGATAGAGGGAGAGAGAGACAGAGAGAGACTTAAAAGCAGGACAGCGAAAGTCTGAGGTAATAATCGTGAAATTGCACTGGCCAGCAGAATCCCGCAGAATATAGTTGGGTGATTTGAATACATCAGTCTTAGGGCAATTACTAATCTAAGGATTAGAGTTACCTGACAGCCTGACAGACATGGCGAGGATCCGTGACCAAGAGTACAAGAGAGAGGGAGAACGGGAGAGAGAGAGCAAAGAGGACCATTCAAATCCTTATACTTTCTTCCATTGTTGACGATCATTTTAACCGCCGAGAGACTGTTTATAAGCACATTGAGCTTTGTGTACTAATGTAAGGTGTGGAGGCAACTTCTTTATTTACATGATCTAATAGCTCTGCAGGAGCTACTGTGACCCTATATGACATACAAATTAATGTCAGGGAGCCTCCTCCTCCTCTCGAAGAGTAGTAAATAATCCGCCACTTCTATTCACTGCAGAGCTGAAGGAGACCTTGAGTCATATTTCTCTTCCTCCCTCTCTCCTTACATTTGTGACTGCGACCTGAGGCAGGGAACGAATGTGCAGGAAATAGTCCTGAGTAACTCGGAATCAGCCTGGACACATCCGTAACATTCGTCATGATAAGAGGATGAAAGAGAGGGAGAGAGAGAGAGAGAGAGAGAGAGAGAGAGAGAGAGAAGTCAGAAATGTAGTCGAGCCGCTGCTTGATTGCTCTTCTCGCCCCTGATTGTAAGTGGCAATGTCGACAACTCCCATCTCCAAGTCCCATCTCCAGCAGTCCTACAGTACATTCAATTTGATGACATTCAATATGGAATTTCATTTTCCACAAGCGCAATAGATTGAGCTGGAGGAAATAAAGGATTTATATTGCCAGGTAACTGTTCGCTTTAGCTGTATCAGATTCCGGTCCTTCACGTTCATCTCTGCCAATCTCGAGACACTTTGTATTCAGGCTGTCACAAGGTTCTGTAAATGTCTGATACAGACAGCTCAAAGCCGATGAGAGACGCAATTTTCGCTCCCCGTAGTGCTCTGACTGCATAGTAGCATTTCTGGCTAGCTGGTTAGGGATGTCACTACAATGCAGTAGTTCTGCTGTTCTGTAACCCAGCGGGAATGGCTCTCCGTCAACATGGAAGATCAGGGACCAGACACAGTTGGGTTTGTTTATGTTCTCGGAACCAATGGGCCGCACAATTGCTTCGCTGCTCCTCATGACAATTGCGTCGTCATACACAGACTTCCATGTAGTGTAGTGTCGTCCAGGAATGCTTATCATATTGCACTTGGTAATGGGCGGCGTGTACATGTCGCTTAACGTTTATGCGGGTCGCCTTGCTAGGTGTCTTTCTCTGTACGCCGCTGTGTGACTGTGTGCATTGCGTGTGTGTTTTGCAAGGTTTCTGTGTGAGCCACTATGTGTGTGTGTGTGTGTGTGTGTATGTGTGTGTGTGTGAGCAAGTGTGAGCAACGTGCGACAGCAGATGAATCACTCCCTGTCAACGGTGTTCACATGATGGTGCCAAGGTGTCAAGGGAACTGCCTGGAGGTCCCTGGCCCCGTCTAGGGTGATCTAAACCACCCCGGCGATGTTGTCACACACACACACAGACACAGACACAGGCACAGACACACACACTCAAACACACACAAACACGTCCTTCATGAAAATGAGAAAAACAGCCATAACGGGCAGACACTTTGCTCCATAATTTAGTCTCCGTGGCACCAGCCCATTTCGCCGACCAATCGGATCAGTCGCTGCAGGGAGCTGAACTTGTTTGTGAAGAGGCTGTTGTGGTTGAAAGAAATACATCTTGACTGGCATGCTATTTTGAAGACGGACAGAGTGAAGGGAGCTCGGCGGAAGTTTGCCGGCGAGCTGATCATGGTGTGTCTGTGCGTGTGGCTTCCAGGTTGCTGACAGCAGACAAAAAGTTGATAAGTTCAACTCTGTAGTCTGACCAGTTTAATAGATATAACCTTCACCTGGAGTTCAGAATCGGATTGATTTCTTAAGGGCCCTGACACTTAGACTGACACCTGCATTCACTCTCTCTATCACCCTCTCTCTCTCTATCAGTCAACACACACACACACACACACACTACTTCCCACTTACAACCTGCTCCTTTGGCACCAACTCCCAGTTTCTTCTATGTATTGACAGAGAGCTGTTGAAATATGAAGACAGGAGAGATCTTCCGGCGGCAGAAGCAGGATCAAGAAACGAGACATAGATAAAGATAAATAATGCAGTCCTAAACCCCAGCATATTTGTCTGAAGGATAGCATTTTATTAACAGGCACAGTCATTCATATGCACTTTGACCCTCCTGTCTGTGGGTCTAATGGATTGGACTTGACTTAGGAGGAGAGGAGAGGACAACTTGAATGTGGCTGTTAGCCCTTTTTCTGGCAAAGCCCACAACACGCAGCTCTTAATGAGATGATCTGTGTATGGAACAGGAGGTGGAGTGTTCACCAGCCATCCATCACGCTCTAGGGTTGCTGGCCGTGCATTTGTGCGCATGTGTGTGTTGGTGACAGAGGGGGTTACTGATTTTCCTGTGTGTTGTCTGTGTGTGAGTGTGTGTGTGTGTGCAGGACTCCTGAGCATGCAGCATAAGAGGAGAGCAACAGGGTTCTCCCCAGTTCAACCTCTCCATCATCCAGCACACAAGGCACAAACACAGCAGACATGCCTGAGAGGGTTTCAATATCCTGTGTGTGTGCGTGTGTGTGTAGGTAAATCCCAGTGTGTACTGTTTGGGGTTTAGAAGCTTGTGTTTGTGAGTGTGGGGTTTCTTTATTGTATATATTCTGTACATGTTGATTAAGAGTATGTGAATGTGCGGGCATACGCTTTCCATCTTCATGCCTGTGTGTGTGTGTGTTTTGTTCACACACACACACACACACACACACACACACACACACACACACACACACACACACACACACACACACACACACACACACACACACTTAAACACACACGCACACTATCTCTCTTCCTCTCTCCTCCTCTCCCTGCTCAAAGAATCTTTGTCAGAGATGTGTGCACCCTAGCAGAAATATTCATTAGCGGGTGAGGAGGGGCAGGAGAGGTCCTATATCGATGAGGCCTTACCTGGCAGAGAGCTGCTATTAGAGCCCACCTATAAATCTTGTCATCCCGTGGCGGAGCTAGCCGGCTTCTCTGCTACCCACCGCCTCCCAGAGAATGAAGGTCACGGAGAGAGCCAGGGAGTTCATGAGCAGCCCCCCCCCCCGATACGGCTCTATGTCTGCTATCAAATCTACTGCATTATGAAGTCCCGCAGGGCCTTTCAGGAATGCTAATTTTCACTCTTCACTCCGCCGCCCCCCCCCCCCCCCCACACCCCCCTCTCTCCGTCTCCTTCCCAGCTCTCGCTCTCTCTCTCTTTTGCGCCCGCTCTCGTTCGATCTCTCTCCCTCTCTGATTCACTCTGTCTCCCTCTCTCGCTCTCTCCGACTCGCCCTCCCTCGCCCCTCTCTCTCCATCATCCCAGCAGCTACTGTATGCAGCACTTGTCACGTCGTTAGAGGAATTATGCGGTGATTGAGAGGGCTTGCTGCAGCCCAGCCCTTTTCATACCATTACTCAACTGGAGGGCTGCCGGACACCACCATGGATGTGGGTCTTCGAGAGGGCTATGTGCTACTAGGCTAGCCTCATTTAGCCTGCCTTCACAGTGTTTACGTCCATAAAGTCACCCCCCGTAGCCCCAGGTTTATGTTGTAAATTACTAAGTCGTCCAGCTCGACTCTAATGTTTACCTCTGAGAGAAATATTCTCCTGCAGATGGAGAAACAAGCCATTTAATATGGTTGGGGGTATTGATTTGCGGTGCCCAATTTCTTTTTTCTCTCTCACCATCAATGGTTACTCCTATCTCTCTTTCTCTCTCTCAGCTTTATCTCCTGGGTATGAAAAAAGGGTGGTGGTGTGTGTGTGTGGGGAGGGGGGGGGGGATTGAATGTTATTTGTCCCTCTCTTTTTATCCTGTCCTGTCCAGGCAACTGTGTTCCCCAGTAATACCCCCACACAGTCAATGTGTTGACCACAGATTAGAGCTTGGATAGTTTTGCAGCCATTTTGTGTGCCTATTTGAATCCTACAAAAGAGAACAGACGGGAAAGAATAATCAGAGCCACATACACTGGTGTTTGCCACGGTCCGTTGAAGACAGGGCTGGACCGACACAGCACTTGGGGAAACAATAGCCATTTGTAAATTACACAGCAGATTCAGTGGTTCAGAATGCCTGGGGTGTGGGGGGGGGGGGTAGCAGGGTAAATTCAAGGAGGCGTAGAAATGAGAAAACGTTCCATTTGTTGCTTGTTTTTTTCGGGCCTTGACGACGTCTGGAAAGAAGGGGGGGGGGAGGGACTGGAGGGGTGCATAGAGGAACGGATATCAATCAAAATGACACGTCTGTAGGCGATAAGATGATTAGTCTAATGAATAACGGCGCAGAATCCGGGTCATTCCGTCCTCCCCAACTTTCTTCAGCGTTATGAACATTGTGTCTGTCCGCCCGCCTCTCCCCGATGGTTCCAAGTCAAAGTGGGCCTCGTCACATTAAATCTCTCTATTATGAGGTATTAATAACACGCTTCGCTCTCTCAATGAGGCGGCGTGCTGGGAGCACAAGTATGCGGTGTGCTCACGAACCCGTCGCGCGCGCGAGGGCTAGTGGCTTTCTGACGAAGATCTAAGCGGCAGCACGGGGGACATTTATGCGGCGGTCCCTCCATGGAATAAGGAGAGACTGTTGCTCAATGTTTAATCGCTCAACTTTTGTGTCCCTGTCACCCCCACTGCCCAATCCCTGTTGAATTTTTTTGGGGGAGGGATTTACTTCCCAGGATGTGTGTCCTACCACTGTTCATCGTTTCCCAACTCAACTGTTTTTCTATTTGTCTACCTCGGTGGCTTGAATTGAGGACATTTCAATCCATTACCTTGCAATTACACCTTTTCACATGTGTAGCTGTGCCCACATACTGTAATTAGGTTGAAGAGCCAGCATAATGTGTGTGTTTGTGCTGTGGGTGGGTGGGGGAGACTTTGGTCTTTACCAGAACACGGCGCCAGTGTTTACACAGAACCCCTGGGTGGGCCGTATCCACCGGCACTGCTGTGTTTCTATGGAAATACCTTCAGACCCCCCCCCCCCACACACACACACACTCATACCTCTTTAGTTCTCCTCACATTGGGGTCCATTCAATTCCCTGGCACTATTGGAAACAGTTCCCCTCCCTCCCTCCCCTCCCTCCTCTTTGCTGTCTCGACGTTGTCATGATGTCGAGCCTTCTTGCTGGGTGAAACACAGCATCCCGGGCGTGAGAAAGTCATGTCGGGGGACCTCGGGATTTTATCGAGCCACCTGGACGGGTGAAAGCGCATCAAAGAGGAGCCAGCTGAGCCTCTCGTTTGGCAGGGCTGCTCCCTCCTAGATCAACGCCCGCTTACCCGGCTTGTCTCCCCCGCTTTGAGGCATGTCTTTGGGATAGCAGTCATTTGCGCCCACACCCCCCATTCAACCTTTAATTCAAGAAATTCAATGAGGCGAGGCAGAGAGAATGAGTGTCTCCACGAAAAGGTCCTGTCCACCATAACTCACGGAGGCTCTTGAGGGACAAACATTGTCGAGGGGGTTTCGTCTGCATCAGTTGCTAGTTAACCGTGTTTCGTTTCTTTTTGCGGGGTTCTGCCCCACTTTGCAGCTTCTCTCTTTGGAGCCCAAAACCTCTCATACGTGTGTCTGACGAGCAATATGGACACGGTGTTCCCCAGGCGGATTAAAGGGGAGCATGAGCTTGATGCGGTTCGACCCGTCGATTCGCCCACGTTCCAAAAGCTCCTCCTTACTTCACGAGGCACGCGCCGCAAAGGTCGGGCGCATCAAGCGCACGCATCCACATAGGAACCGGGTGGTATCAAACACACACACGGACGCTTTCCCCGACAAACTAATAAAAGGTTCGGCCGCCTATTCATCCCTGCCTTCCAGTTCTCTAAGGAGAAGTGGAGAGAGAATATGAATGAGTGGGTCCGGCCCAGATCATCCGTGTCTCCGATCAAATAGGGGCTACGCGCTGTAAACATTTACTCAGACTCGGAGAGCTGCGTGCGTGTTTGTGTGTGGGGGGAGGGGAGTTGTCACACACCCTCATCTGTCTGCAGTGGCACGTTAAACGTCCGACTGTGCTGACAGGAATACAGATCATCGTACATCACAGTGCTGTTGTGTGTGACAGGAACTGGTAGGACGGGAAGAAACGCATTAACTAGGAATGAGGTGTTTTTCCTGTTTCTCTGTGTGTGTGTGTGTGTGTGTTTATGTGTGAGTCTGTGTCTGTTGGGGTAGAAGCATGCATTTGTTACTAGCAGCTGACCTCAAAACATATTTTCATCGCAATGACTGTCATCTTGTAGAGTCACGTGAGGTAAACAATAGATTTGCATACGAGGTACAACAGTAAAACTTAGGCATCTACCATAGGCCCTCATATTACCGCCATATACTGCACTCAATATCAATGCACGCCATATACTGCAGAATACATGCAGTCTGGTGTATACTCTATGTGCCTTCTAGATTAGAAGGCTGTTCTGGGTCCTGGTTGTCAGCAGTGGAAGCTGCAGGTAGTGAAAGAAAAGAGTGTGTATGTGTGTGTGTGTGTGTCCGTCTGCTTTTTGATTACTAGCCCCAACTCCGTCTCCAGGCCTGTCTGTCGCCAAGTTGAAACTCAAAATGAACACTCCGGGCAGGGATTTAGACTGAGTTTGTGTGTGTGTGTGTGTGTGTGTGTGTGTGTGCGCAAGATGTTCCCGGGGCTGGGACCGTGCTAGGTCCCACCCCAGTCGGCGTTGACGGAATTCAAAATGCCTGTAGTTTTTTTTATAGCTTCGGCGCGTAGCGCCTCAACACCTACCTCTGACAGAGAGGGAGAGACGGCGGCTGAGGCGTTTTCATCAACACAAGGGAGGTGTCGAAGGAGTGCGCCGCCCTTTTACAAGGGAAGGCAAGGAGGAGGAGAGAAAAAGGAAAGAGAGAGAGAGAGAGAGAGAGAGAGAGAGAGAGAGAGAGAGAGAGAGAGAGAGAGAGAGAGAAAGAAAGAAAGAAAGAAAGAAAGAGAAATGACACCTTGGAATTCCAAGCAACTGGAGAAGGGCATGTTTTCATCACGATCATGCACGTCGATTATGTATCACAACTTCTGCTGCAGCGTTCCGAGTCGCGTCCAAGGTTCCTGGCCTCCATTCCTCGGACCCGCTTTCCCGCTCAACAGCCACATATATGTCTCAGTGTGGCTGCCAAAGGTGAACCCACTTGTCCAAATCGTTTTCCAAGCCTTGTCGGGGGTTGCGCCCCCCACCCCCCCCCGAGAGCGAGGCATTGTGGGAACAACCGGCGAAGACGCGCCAAACCGCCGCATGTTCACATTCTCGCTCGACGCCAACAACAACAACAACTGTAGTTGTTACAACATAAAGCTCCTTCCCTCACACTGCACCAGTCACAAAAGGAAGTGACAGGTTTGAGAAATGATGAAACTAGGGGGGCTGGAAGGCTGCTCGAGGCTCTGCGTGCGTTGGAATGGTGTGCAGATACAGAGGCAGGAGCGTGAAAAATAGCTGTGTGCAGTTGCCGTGTCGCTTGTGTCAACATCCCTCCCCCTCTCTCTCTCTCTCTCTCTCTCTCTCTCTCTCTCTCTCTATCTCTGTCAATGTCTCTCTCTCGCTTTCTCTCTCCCTCCACCTCTCTCTCTCTCCCTCCCACTCATTTGCTCCACTCACCTCCTATACCTTGGTGTTCCCCATCTCTCTGGTTTTCTCTCCCATATAATCACTTGCTTTCTATCCCTTAACCCCTCTGTCTCATTCTCTCTCACACACACACACACACAAACGTCAACCCCCCGCCCCTTTCCGATTGGCTCCAAGCGCTCAGTGGTTATTTCAAGCTTAAACCCATAATGCTGGCTTTAGGTGTGTTTGCTTTTGTTCCTTTCCAAATTGCTGTATCGGCTGCCACATTTCGGGGGCCCCAGATCCCTGTGTAGCCGCTGCCTGTTCGGTGTGCGTTTGATGTGGCTCTGCCGGGATCAGCAGGGGCGGGGCTCTGCCTATCCCAGCAGCCAGGGAGGAAAGAGCTGCCACTTGGGGAGGAAGCCGGGAGACATTCCCGGGATACCTCTCATGGTATTCCCTCCCTGTTCCCCAAAGAAAACACCGGGACTTGCCCCAGGGCTGCGAGGATTTGGTGGTGAAAAGCCATTTAACCAGAACAAGCCTACACTTGTGTCTGTGCTCCTATGACCCCGACTGAGTCCTGCTTACATGTGTGTTTGTTCAAATACGGAGGTATCTGAGGAACTCGCTGGCGCGACCTAAAGTAGACTGTCACACGAGCCCTCCCCCCCCCCCCCCCCCCCTCCCTATCTCACCTAGCATCTTCGCATAAAACATCTGCCCTGGATTTGGCAATTAGGGAATCTTCTCCTCTCCCCCTTCCGCCTCGGTCGCAACACAGTTCCCAGTGTACTAATCGGTACACGGTGCTTAGCACTGCCTTGGTCAAACCCTGTCAGGTCGTGGTGACAGTGAGCTTGTTACGTAATGCCCAGCACGGGGCTTGAGCCTCCGCTCTCTGATGTCTTATCAGGTCTTTGGTGAGTACAAGGCAGAACTCCTCAGTATCTTACTCTAATTAATGCCTGGGAGGAAACAAAACTGTATTTAAACATTGTTTCTTTATATTAAAAGGGTTGGAGGAAATCAAGTAAGCACTGGGGGCAATTTCCAAGCATACATTTTTAATGTTTATTCCGCCGTTTTTAATTAAATCCATGCATCAGAATATACTTAGGAATTAGAGTTTTAGAGAGGGAAGACATTCATAATACATCATTTCCCTGGGAAAGTCCTGGGGACTGCTGGGAAAAGATCTTAGGAGATATTTTTGAAAGTGATGCTTATGACTTAAGGAAGGAGTTATTTGTTGAATTATGTAACTCGCCCCTGGTGCTTTAGGCTGCTATGCGTGTCTGTCTGTGTGTGGGCGTGTGTGTGTGTGTGTGGAGTGTGTATTGCTGCTAGGGTGGGGCCAGATCCAGAGTGATGTCCAGGCAAAGAGAGGACACCTCGTACTAAACGATCCTAAACTCGGATGAATGAAATCTTTCAACCACACACACACACACAGAGCCACACACACACACACACACACACACACACACACACACACACACACACACACACACACACATGCACCCACAGAGCCACACACACACATGCACCCACAGAGCCACACACACGCACCCACTTTCCTACTCAGCTGCTCGATTCAATTAGTGTGAGGTGACAAACCAGCAGATGAGGGTCATGCTTGCCATTCTATCCTAAAAGAAGACTCTTCCCTCAGGACAAGGCATGGCTCTAAATTCAGTAGCAGCCAGGTCACTGGTTCATCACTGGCAAAATGACTTCTGTGCCCCCTTGTTACTATGTATAGATCAGAGATATGTATACATCTACACTCTCTCTCTCTCTCTCTCTCTCTCTCTCTCTCTCTCTCTCTCTCTCTCTCTCTCTCTCATATACACAGTATATATATATAAATATACATAGTATATGCGGTGTATATGCACACACATACACAGAAAAGTGCGTTGGCGAATGATTGGGGGTGGGGTTTAGGGGGGTGGGGTTGACGTAAGACGAGCATGGAGATGGCGCATTGAAGTTTTTTGGTCTTTGAATGCATCTCCCTTTTCTTCTGTGGAATGGCTGGTTGGATACCCCCGCTGCTTTGCAAGTCTTGGTATACGTAAAGGAGCATTCCTCTCTTACATCGCTGTTGGAAATTAGATATGCTGCAATGTGCCTCAAATATATTTGTGATTTTCAAATATATCCCAGGAATAAGAACTGGGATTTTCGTTCACACTGATCAAAAGCAAATTTTGTATCCAATCTTATCCAGGGCAGACGAATCTGTCAAAAACGGGGCGAAACCTAACGTGTTATACTTCTCCTTGTAGACTCTCATTTTGTTGTCTGTGTTACTGATGTGTGTTTTTACAGGCCCTCATAACGAGGAAGATATTACATATGGATTTCCTGTAATGGCTGTCACTGATGACAGGACTGTTCCCTCGCCGTAGCCTTGTGGGAAACGTAGGAGGGGGGGGGGGGGGATCAATGTCGGATAAACAACAGGCATTCTTATTGGACTGTTATTCAAACAAGCCTTAGGCCCCCTCCGTGTCTCATGGGAGTGCTTATAAAGAGCACCTGGCTCTCCTCTGACTCCTCACTCCCCCGTGCCCCGTCTAGGTGACCCCTGTCTACCTCAGACGGTTGCCAGGCCTCAGGGTCAGGCATCATCAGACGCTACAGCGTGAGATAGAGGGGGAACTCCACCAGCTCTGGGGCCATTCGTTACCGCTTTCTCTTTCCAAGGCAAACATATTGTCAGTCTTTCCATTGCACCCTCCCTGCTAACTCTTTCCCTGAGAAGTCGTTCGCCGAAGAATTGGCTTTCATCCCTCGTTTCGCTCGTTCCCTTTTCGAAACTTTCTTTGTCTTCTTCTCTCGCGGAACGAGGCGTGTAGCAGATGCGTCAGTGCGAGGCTTGATGTGAGTGTACGATGCATGGATTCCGAAGCCTCTGACACGCACGGCGCCTATGTTCCAAGGTGTTAACGAGAACTCCTAGTTACACATTGTAGGAGAAAAAGACATAGGGGGGCGGGGGGGTGTGGAGATACAGAAACAGTGAAAAGAGGGATAGGTTTCGCAGTGTGTTTTTCTTTATGTCTATGTGTTTATTGGGAAATTCCTGGCCAGTCAATCGGCAGATAATCTCCCAAAGGAGATTATATATGTATATTCTCTTCTTTTTTTCTAGTCTTTGATACTCTTTTCGCTCCTACCGTGGAGAGAAGCCAGTTTAACACAAACAGTGAGCCGGGCCAAAACATCTCCTACAGGACCAGCTGTCTGAGCTCAGAGCTGCCCCCCCCCCACACACTTATCTCCACGCTCCTTCACGGGGGAAGAGAACAAGCGAGGGAGGGAACGAAAGAGAAAACGAGCAAGGTACGGCACGAATAGCGGCGATAAGAGAGGTAGATACCAGCTCTCGAAAGGTAGAACGATCAACGTGTGACGGTGCCAGCTCCAGGCAATGTTTTTTTATTTATGTTATGACAGTGCGCTTGCCAGGGTAGTCCACATCATCAAATCCAAGACCCTGACCACCCACTGATGTTACCTTGCTCCAGTGAGAGGTGGATTAAACCTTGAACATGGTCACGGAGTGCTTTTGAATGCCTCACAATGCCTGCACACAGGGATTCCCACTACAATGGGATGAAAGAAGCAATGTTCAAACAATAACAACTGCTGTGCTTCTGTACAGTCTCAAACCCACCAGTCCTCTCTCACACGCACCCACGCATCTCTGGACAAGGCTGCGATTAATGGCAGGGTTGCATGTGTGGGGGCATGAACGTCCCGGCATATATTGCAATTTGTGTGTGCGTGTGTGCATTAGTACGCGCGCAAGTGAGACAGTGACACCTTCCGAAAGGTCGGAGAAGGGCGACTCAAAAGACACGAGTCACTCTGAGGAACAGGAAGACAAACCTGACAAAAACGATTGCAAAACACGTCCCCTCGGTGGTGACACTCTGCGCATGCAATCAGGTTGTGTACCAGGCTCCTAGCCCCCAAGGGAAAGACGAGAGAGAATCAACAGAAAAACAACAAAAAACAAGTATTTGAAGTCTTCTGATAGTCTTCTCTGTGATTGCTAATTACAGAGTCAAACAAGCTACTCGTTAAAAGAAGCACAAAACAAAATAATATCATTAAGCATAGTATACAATTACAGTTGTTGTAATAAAGTAGCACAAACCTACTTTTTCATCTCCCCAGGGATGTGTTGAGAGGCAAAATGGAAATGAGGGATTTCTATGTAAATAAACCAATAGATTCATGGAGAAGGTGAGCAACAATTGTGCTGAATTATTAGCACCATGTTTTAAGGCTAGTAGTGATGTGAGTAGTTTGCCAAAGTGAAATGTTCAACTCTGTACGGACATGGCCATGAACATGAGTGTTTGTGCTATGCTCGTGTGTGAAGATTCAAGGTAACACACGTGGTGGACAAAAATAGTGAAGCCTCAACCGAGGTGGCCTTTGTAGAGTACCCAGCCTTGGATTGGTCTTGAATCAGGAATCCAACCTTACAAAATCACCTCCAACTTCCAACTCTAAGGAAAGACATGCCACACAGCACTAGAAACTCTTCAAAAAAATACAATATCTGTTGCATTTCAAGAGAGAGAGAGAGTTCATATTTGATCCTTTCGTGTTGAAGAGTTGCACCTGAGAAAGCATGTATTATGCATTGTACTAGTAATGATTTTGTGTGTTTGCAGGTGTTAAAATGTCAGGGGACATCTGTACGATAGCTCTACGTAAACAAGCACTAGGCTGTTTTGTGTCTTGGAGGAATGATTGATAAGGTATTGATATGTATCAATCTTGTAGTGTACGTGTATATCTACATGCCTGTGTGTGTCTGGTATGTGTCCTCTAACTGTGTGCTACGGTTCTGTGTCTTAAGAAAGAGCATTCCCTTTTAAACAAAACAAGATTATTGTTCTTTATGTTACACAAAATATACTAGCTACTATCAGTCTCAAATGACTAAAAACATGTTATTTCTATCTGTGGAGGTGAATTGAAAATGACAAATGAAGCACAGACACCCAAAAGTTCATTCCATAACCAAACTTTATTGGTACAATAAAGTTTGTTTTCTCATGTGTCTTATTGTAGATTGAGAAAGTGAGGTAGGAAAAAATTTAACAGTGAAAACATGTCTGGTGCTAAACGCACTTTGTGGAGTTAGCTTGACAAATTGAGTGGTTTCTGCAGAGAGAAGCGAGATTAGCTGAAACCCTGAAGTCACAACCTCACCATGAACCCGTTGACTCAGACTCTGGCCGAGCCCAAAGATGCTCACATTTCTCTGAAGCTCGGATGACACAAAATAACATCACACCTTTGATGATGGTATCTTAATTCGACTAGAACTAGGCATACTTGGCCTGTACACCCATTCATAATTCAAGTTCTGCTGTTTGGAAGAACACAGTCTGGTATTCATGTTCTAGACAAATGATCAGTAAAATACAGCCGTCTGTGAGCTCATGTAAACGATTACTTTCAAACATCTTGTTTGGCTGAACTTTTGACTTGCCCTTCAAAAGCCCAAATAAGGTATTTTTTCCTACAGACTTTTGCTTTTTCGACATCCATTTTCCATTCTCTTTTTTTTCTTCTAAATCAGTGTGCTTTATTATATGAACACTGAAAGTAAACGTGTTATATCAAGCAGTAACTATGGAAACAAACAATTTGTTATTGGGTTTGGTTATTTTCCATTGGTTAACATAGCTTTCTCTTTGACATTCTTTGTCACAGGCTTTCTTTGTTACTTTATGTGAATACAATCAAGTACATGTGTATATACACTGTATATTCAAGCAAGAGCTCATGACAGGCCATTGATATGTGTGTAACAATAGTAATAGACTCTCCGGTTTGTATTCATAAATTATAATGTTCAGAAAGTTAACCTCAAATCTTTCAAGTTTGTTATCTAGCTAACTTTGTTTGCTATCTCACTGACTATCATACTTGTTAGGCTAACACAGTGATACTGAATTGTGCAAATGAACTGGACGTCTATATACTAGTAGTGATCTGTCTGTATATATATTAGTATATATGTCTACCTGCATACATAGCACTACTATGAACCAATCAGATTGCTTGCTTTGAGCTACCTATTTTATAATGATAGTAATACAGTATATATACGTATATATCACACAGAGACACCTGCCCACCTTAAACACCCCTCACGTAATGTGAGCAGTAGTATGGTGTGGCCCCAGCCACACACAAATTGGACCCCATCGGTCAGGTCTCATTTTCAGTTCATTACGGAAGGTAACCGAATACATTAACTTGATTCAGCATGCGGGAAATGTGTGGGCCTCAGCATTTTCCTCCGTAGAAGGCTTTTAATGTGGATTTTTTTATACAACAATGCATTATTCAATTAGACAAGGGGTAAAGGGAGGAAAGCTATGTAAGTCTCCACGGCAGGACAGGATAGAGTAGCTCCAGGTGGCCAGCTTGATCACTCTGAGCTGGTTAAACAGAGATGGAGGGAGAGAGGTGAGATGCTGACACGGAGTAGAAGGGACACAGGGGGAGCGGGAGTCAAATAACGAGAGAGAAATGGGGGACGGAAAGTGCTGGGAGAGAGAGATGGAGGGAGAGGGGCAAGGTGGGGGGAGAGCAGAGGGGTGTGGGATTGAAAGAGAGAGAGAGAGGTGGGGAGTCAAAAAGAAAGAGAGACAGAGAGAGTGAGAGCGGGTGGGAGGGGAGGAAGATAAAGCGTGTCACACATACAAAGCAGGTTGGATGACTGCTGCTAGGCCCCTGAGTTAATAAGCTAGCTCACCTACGCAGTGGGTGGTTCTATAGCTAGCCCAGCCAGAAGCTATACTGCGTCTCCACGCGGGGCAAGCATGTGCGGACCACGCATTGAGCACGCTCGCTGTGGCATTACAGCTGATGGCATGATTTTGAATTTCAAATGGTTTCTGTGGTGTGTTTCATCTGGTGGGCGGTTGTGTGGGGAGTGGGATAGGGGCCCAGGAGGGTCAATTTTCCTTTTTCCAATGTTGTTATTTTATTGAGTCTGTGAATTGCCTATTGAGGTGACAGTGTAAGAGGGCATCATGCTGAGTGACAATGGTGACACGTGTGTGTGTGTGTGAGGTATCCATTTCACTTTAACGGCCTTCGGGGATCTGAGGGGTTTGAGCGAGGCCCCTGTTAGGTGTTGAGCTGCCTCGTCCCTTGCGCGCGGCTATATCTTGAGAACGTTGAGATGTCATGCCCCTCTTTATACACACACTTTCCACCACACACACACACACACACACACTTACTCCAGAGCTGGATTGAGGCGCTCCGTTTCTCTGGGCCCCTGAAACAAATTAGCTCTAATTGAGCCCGTTCTCCTCAAGCAGTTTCATAACTCTCCCCGGGCAGCAGGCTCTCTGTGCGGACACGCGCACACGCACACACACACGCACACACACACACACGGCATTACATACTGTGGACCAAAAGCTGACTTTTATGTGTGAAAAAAATATATATACAATTTTTTCTTTTCAAGGCCTTTTACTTGCAGAGCCCCAAGTCTTACAAAAGCTACAGACATCCACTGAGAACCACCTTTGGCTTTCAAACAGCCGAAACTCCAAAAGACACCACATTAAACCAATCCAGAGAGATGTCTTTTTATGAAAGCTCAACTCACCCTGCACAGCATCTGTTTGCAGAGATAGCAATCTTATGATTACCCT
Source organism: Osmerus mordax (assembly GCF_038355195.1). Classification (NCBI taxonomy): domain Eukaryota; kingdom Metazoa; phylum Chordata; class Actinopteri; order Osmeriformes; family Osmeridae; genus Osmerus; species Osmerus mordax. The sequence goes on along the minus strand of NC_090072.1, from coordinate 4,474,341 downwards.
CACCCCCCCTCCCCTCCCCTCCCCACACACACATACACCAAAACACCCCCCTCCCGCTCATACATTTGCTTGGAATCGGTAGGCAAAGCAGAAACGAAATTCCGTTGTGGTCAAGAAGACAACTGGGCTGACAGGAAGGCTGTTTTCTCCCCCGAGGCAGACTGAGGCAGGCCGGGATTGCTCACAAAAGTAGCCCCCCCCCCCCCCCCCCCCCGCCCCCTCCCCCCCCCCCCCCCCCCACATCCTCAGAAGCGTTGGAAGGCGTCACGCGCTCGGCGGTAAATTGATCATGACATGGCACCGCGGAGAAGGCTCGGGGAACCTACACGCGTGTCAGGGACACAAAGCTGAGGGTGCTGGATGCACTGCCAAAAAATACAAACGACACACACAGACCATATCGCCTTGTACATCTTCTCTCTCCGTTGTTGACAGGACACACGGTGTCGTGGGAGAGTGTGCCTGTATTGTGATGGAGACACAATTGGTTGGGTTAACATTAGTACACCGATGCATGTCTCACCACCCACGGCTTGGGTAATATATCTGTTGATTCCTCCACCAAACATGCATGCACACACATGCACACCCCGTAGGTCTCCCAAATGGCTCAACGTTTTAAGGTAAAGATGACCATTCTACAGACGTTTCAATGTCCCTGGCAGCGTGGTCGTTTAACCCCCAGTTAGTTTTTTGTGAAACACCTCCATTTTGTTTTTTATAACCTTATTAAACTGCTATATACCATCTGGTTGAAGCAGGATGACTAAATATAGTCATCGGACTGTAGAGGTGCATATTTCAATGTCGGTGTTACCTCGGCCAACCCGATTCTTTCAAGATTAAAACCCAATCTCATGTGGTTGTCATGTATCATCTGTTTTAGTGTGAAATATTTATCGCAGCATGTTTTATGTGATGAGCTACTTTGTTTTGGCTGACGTTCGGAGCGCGACTTGGCAGGGCTGAGGTGTTTTTATGTAACAGCCACAGTTTTAATGTACAGTTTAATAGTTAATAAGACGTTCCATCATCGTTTGGGAATTCCATTGTTTGGACGTTTGTGTCAGAGCAATGTCGCCGGGGTCCAAGAACAACATGAATTATGGGAACTTCAGGAATCAGGAGAACTGCCGGGTCGTCACTTTACCACTCAGCTGTGTTATGGGACTGACAAGTGTAGTTCACAGCCATTGCTCAAGAATCAGGTTGTCTTGAGATTTCCTTTTCCCTCCAAATAATGAGGACGCTCCTAATTATTTAACTGTCTTCTGGGCCAGCCACAATGAAACGATACTATATCTATCCTCGTGTATCATCGACTTGAAAGAAAACAGCTTTGTTTCGGCGTATGAAAGAGCGGCGGTGCGCGGCCAACCACAACCTCCTTCAACGCCAGCCGAGCTGTGGCCAAATGGAATCTATGATCAAAGAAAGGGAGACGACAGGTTTTTATTTCGACGCATCTCGACACAAACCGGGCTGGGATAGTGGGATAGTGTGCAGGCCACAATCATCGCTTCATCCATCCCCTCCCTCCACCCCCTGCGAGTCTACCAGCTCCGCTGCACTCAATAGGTTAGCCTAGGTCCCGCTCCCCCCCCCCCTTCACACTCGCGAGCCATCCCCTTTGAAGTGAAGCGCTCGCTCAGGCACGCTCTTTGATCCACCTGGGCCTCCCAATGCCTCCGCTCGGAGGAGCCGACCCCTCGCTACTGATAGCGCGGGGAAATTAAAGAAGGGGGCTTAGAAATGAGTCGACGACCTTCGTATTGTCACACCGGAGACGCGAGGCCAGGCCTTGTCTGCGGTTAAGTTGACATTCGCTGAATAGCCCAGAATGGCCCATCACATCAGAGAGTTATTGCCCGTTTTTTATTTTTCGCCTTTTGCCTTTTTTAAGACACCCCTGCTGTGGCTTTTTCTAGAAGATTCCATGAATTTCCTTTTATCTTCAGTGGGTGGCTTTGGGGGCAATTTTTTTTTCTTTTCTTGTGGGGCCTTTGTGACACTGTGGAAGAGTGGTGAAGCGATGATAGCGACCCCAACCCTAACCCTTAAGATGACTGGATTACTGGTTACTGTAACTATAAAATGCCCCTCACCCCAAATCTCAATTCCTTGCCTTCTTCTGGACGTGAGTGGTGGTCATGGTGGTGGTCGTGTCAGCGAGGGTAGGCCTGACATTTTTCTCTTAGCTTTTTTTTTTCTGCGAGACCAGAGGAACAAGAGATGAGCCATCGCTTCTCCCCTCTTCTTTTGCCATCAATACCTTTTTTCGTAGACAAAGCAGCATCACCCAGGCAGGCAGGCAGGCAGGCAGGCAGGCAGGCAGGCAGGCAGGCAGGCAGGCAGGCAGGCAGGGCCTCTAAATGGTGAAGCCCAGCTTCAAGAGCCAGAGGGTGCAGGATGGACGCACGCGGCACAGCCAACCGCCATGACGCCTCTTTAGACCCACGCCGTCTCTCATCTCAGGCCCAATTACCCATTCCTTTTACAGACTTTAGAGGCGTCCCAATGACACCGAGCTATGACAGTTAAGGATTTTTTTCCGTAATTTTTTTTTTTGTCTCAGGGCACACATTCAGCAGAACTTTTTTCGATCTCTTTATCTTTTCAACCTTTTTTCTTTTCTTTTTTTCTTTTTACCTTCCCTTGCTTTCACTCATTTTCTCTCTCTCTTTGACGGCCTTTTAATCTAGGTTCAAAGACAGGTGGGTGGTTTGGTGGAGGTCGTTTTTCGAAATGAAAGCATGTGGAATCCTGAGTGCCATTTTGACCTTAGGCTCCCCTTCCCATCGCTTTGTGCCAGCGGGTTGTCGCGGCGCTGTGAGTGTGCGATCAAACGCCGTGTGAAGTGGGTGTCCAGACCATACTAGAACTTCTGATACAGTACGTCCCGCAAAAAAGTGATTGAAAAGTATTGGAAAGTCCCTCGTGGATCAATTGTTTCACTTTTTATCGGTTCAAACTTCTCCAAAAGACCTGTGCTTTGAATTACTATTGGATGTCCCCCCATGTGGAGCCTGTTTTGGCTAGTCCTTCTTGATAGCCATCTGCAATTTTCAACCTTGGATCAAGTCTGCTGTGAGACACACAGAAGCTTAGGATTTCCACAGAGGATAACTCTTATTTGATAACAGTTTATTGGGATGGGATTTAACATCTTGGATTCACGCCGAAGCAGATCTCATATCTACTACATACTGTGTTATTGAAAAATTAAAATGCGTCAGCCACGGATGAAAGCCCTTTATTAGATACATAGTTTTAGAACTATTTATAATGTCCTTTTACTATGGCTGGTGGCCATGTTCTAAAGCCATTTTTCTGTCTCTCTTTTTTCTGTCTAGGTTATTATAATAATCTTTGTATCTCCTCTCTTCTCTGTTGTGTCTGTTTACTGGTGCCCAGGAACAGGTCAAGGACAGGAAAATAACACTCGCTCATTCTTTGTCCAAATTAACAGAGCAGGAAGCCTCCAAACCAACACACTCACACACTCACATGCACACACACACACACGCACACACTCCTGCAAACACTCACACACACCTGCAATGATGGATGGGAGGTCTAAAGCCAAGGGTGAAAACATGATTCATTTTGGGTAGCAGTGATACACACACACACTCAAATCCAGATTTCCAAACACAAAGACACAACACATGCTCAAAACTGCAAATGGTTTCATTGCTTGCGACTTTGTGTTCCCTTTTCTTTGTCGTGCATTTCACCCCGAGATGCAGAAAATCACAAATCTTAGTGCAGCAGAAAATCACAAATCTGAATACAGACAAACAAAAATAAGAAAGAAGAGAAAAATCAACAAACAAACACAGACAGATGATTCAGAAGGCTGCCTCCAGTCAGGCATCACAGGTTAAAGGAGGTGTTTTGGGGCACACGCACAAGAACACGCACGCACGCACACACACTCACACAAACTCACACGTTCATGTGGAAACCCCTTGGATAGTATGAGCTGTGTTTACTTGTGCCGTGGCACGCTTGGAGGGGAGTCAGGAGGCAAGTCTTTAATGATAAATGCTCCCCTTCCATCTCTGAAATAGGCACACATCCGTCTATAGAAGCTGGCTCTGATGTCGCGAGGCTGAGTGGGAGGAGAGGAGCGAGCGGGAGGGAGGGAAGCTGAATTAGGGAGATGCCAGGAGCGAGGGAAGGAGTCGGAGAGCGAGAAAGAGAGAGCGCCGGCACAAAAGAGCCAGTGTCTGTGAGGAGAGCGGCGCGCACACCGCCGCAGCATACTGATGCGACGGGGATGGAGGGATGAGAAGGAGGGGTGACGAGGAGCGGCCCGCCGCCCCCCCGAGGCCCCTCGCTCCTCTCCCGTGCCGCCGCGAGAGAGAGGTGAGAGAGGAAACGTCGCAGGGTGCTTTTACCCACTGTCAAATTCGAAATGGGGATAAAGCACGCTTGTTGAGGGCGCCTCGTGTGTGCGTGCGCGCGTGTATTTGCGCGCACGTGTGTCTAGAACGAAACCGTACTTTTAAAAGCTATTCCTTCAATCCTAAAATTAGCTCTGCTAACGCACGTTCTGCCAAAAGATACGTGTGAAATGTTAAAATCATCCAAATTTGAAGGACTCACAAAACAAAAAGCATTCCTGTGTCATGACTGTATGGGAGGAAGAAAAGAAGGAGAATAAGTAAAAGGTATAAAAAAGGAAGGACAAATAAAACAGAGAGGGTAGGGAGAGAGTATTTAAGGACGTAAAGAGAGCGGGAGAGAAGGAGGGAGAGAAAGGTAAAGAGTTCCACGCTCTGGTGGTTTTTTCTCCCTAGGTAACGGTCTTAATCGATTAGAGGCATTGTGTTTCTGAGGCGTTGTCGGGGATCACCCATTCCGGTCTTCTCTGTAGCATGTCTATGAACTGTACAGCACAGCCACAGCATACAAGCGACAGAGGGAGAGAGAGGGAGAGACAGAGAGAGAGAGAGAGAGAGAGAGAGAGAGAGAGAGAGAGAGAGAGATACTGGTGTTTGTATTGGTCTCTCACCCCCACACACATAATAAATCTACCTCTCTTTCTCACTCTGTTTCACTCCATTGCCACCATCGATAAGAATATGTAGTCTTATGTGTGAGTCTGTGTGTGTGTGTGTGTTTGTGTATGGTCCAATTCACCATGCCTGTGACTTCATTTCTGAACTGACCCCCTTGCCAAATGAGTTGGATATGAGATTTTCTATGGAGGCAGTGTAGCAAAGCAAATACAATACATCTTCCATAGTAAAGCGCTTGCTAGCTATGACTCATGCCTAATGGGAATAGGGGCCTGCGAAGTCTCGATAAAATTGACTTGGTTGGCCTACAATTTCAGTTTTGATTGGTATACCACCCGCACCCTACAGAAAAGCTCAAATGCTATTGGGTCAGTGTTGAGACACAAACAGATTGCCGGTGTCAAAGTGGCTCAGGAGATTTGGAGGCTCATGTCGCCCTTAGCCGACTGTGTCACAGAGGCTTCAATGAAAGATCAGCTATGGCTATCTTCCTCTGCTTTCTTCCTTACTCATGTCATTCTCTGCTTTATTGTCTCTGAACTCCCCTCTTTTCTCGCCCTCTCTGTCTCTGTCTCTCTCTCTCTCTCTCTCTTGCAGTCTTTCACTTTCTCTTTCTTTCTCTGTCTTTCCCTTTCTCCCTCTTTTTCTCCTTGTATTTTCCATTCTTTCTCTCCCTCTCCTTCTTTCCTACACAATTTCTCTCCACTCCAGTCCTCTGTGTTTCTGTTTCTGCCAGTCTGCCCTGAGCTCTCCCACGACGTGCCCTATGAGGGCTGTGCTCCCTCCCCACCCCCTCTTTGAGGTTCCATCCAGGGCCATCTGTGAGTAGGGGCTCGTGGAGGGCCTTAATGACTCAAACATGATGTCCAGACCTTGATCCCCGTCCCAATCCTAAAAGACACCAGTACACAAGCTGTGGGGAAGCAAAATTGGTATTAGTCCCAAATCCACCCACCCCCCCACCCAGTGCACTCCTCCCTTTTCCACATGACCCACCAGCCTGATCCAAATGACCAAAAAAGGAAACAGTATACACGCCGTTACGAAAAGCTAATATATATAAAATAAAATAAGCCGGCCACAAACAACAATTTGTTATTATTTCCACCCCCCCTTCCCTTCCCTTCCTTTCTGGCCTAAGACGAATCAGAATCATCCAGCTTATCCCTGGCTTAATCCCCAGACAAAGGTCCAATCCCCCAGCCAAGGTTCTCTGCTCAAACTCTCCTCCCACGTGATGGTCACCACATGATTGTTTGCTATAGTGAGTCCTCCATGTATGCTATACGTAATCACATACTGTATACAGTGTGTACCGTATACATCTCCCTGGTATTTTGACCCTTGTGGAAGTCTTTTTTCATCAGAATCCCCTCATTCGGTTTGACCTGGTGGGGTTCATGTCTTAACGGAGTGCTGGTGTCGGTTGACTGGGTGAGGAGTCTGTGTTGACATTGGGGCCTTCTGTCCCTTTGAACTTTGAACTCCGTCAGCGGGGATTATGGGTTTTGGGTCTGGACATCGGATCACGCAATGACTCATCTTCTGTCGTGTAAAGGGAATTGTTTACCTGTCAGAGAGATCAGTATTGACATGTAAACAGTAATTCTGCGGCACTGTTTCAAGGGGAATGAGCGTGTGAGGAGTTCTACCTCTGTGATTGGGTTTGGGCCCCTACCGTTGCTACATGTACACAAGAGCATGCAATCTTGTGTGTTTGTGTGTGTGTGTGTGTGTGTGTGTGGGTGAGCGAGAGATGCTCCCAAGGACACTTTAAAAAGTAAACCAAAACTGACTCTGTGCTCCTCTCCCTACTCCCTCTGCTCCATCCTTCTCTACCTCTCTCTCTCTCTCCCTCTCTCTCTCTCTCTCTCTCTCTCTGTCTCTCTCTGTCTCTCTCTCTGTCTCTCTCTGTCTCTCTGTCTTTCCGTCTCTCTGTGCGAGTAGCACCCCCCTCCTCCCTTCTTCGTAGCACCCCCCTCCTCCCTTCTTCCTCTGCAGTCCCCCTCATAAGGGTGCTTGTCTTCCCCTCCTCTCTGCAGAAGACATTAGCTGAGATTAGTAGCGCGGAGGCTGCAGCCTCGGAGCCGGCTCTCTCTCGCCTTAGCCATAGCCGCCACGCTAGCTGAGTGATTACCATCCATTAAAACAGCCCTTATTGTGCTGACGGAGGCAACTTCGGGGCTGTGCCCCGACCATAAAGGAAAAGAGCCTCATAATCTCCAGCACACTTTCTGTATGAGTATGTGTGTGTGTGTGTGTGTGTGTGTGTGTATGTGTTTGTGTGTGTGTGTGTGTGGGGGGGGGGGGGTGTGGGTGTGCACGAGTCAGTGTGTGTGACTGCAAGGGAAAAAGATGGATGGGGAAAAAATGTCGAGGGATGGAAGGAGATAGAGGAGGAGAAGAAAATGCTAGAACAATAAATAGGAAAGAGGCATTAAAGCGTCATCCTTCACATTGGGATCCTTGCTTCTCTGTTATGGAGTGAAGGACTGAAAAGAAGGACTATCGCTTACACACACACACACACACACACACACACACACACACACACACACACACACACACACACACACACACACACACAGCTCCTGTGGAGAAGTTAGGCCTATGGTTTACCATAGGGGGTGGTGTTAACCTTCTCTGTATAGTACAGGGGCTTTGATCTCCTGCTAGGAAAGCACTGTGAGGGGAAATTCTGCACACACACACACACCCACCCACCCACATACACAGACGTACAAACAAGCACACTCTAGATCCACCACACATCGCCTCACCAACCCTCTTCTTTCTCTCGACGTGTGTGTGTTTTTCACCCTCCAAGTGTTTCCTCTGTATTATTAAAACATTATGCTCCACTGTTCCACCATTCATACTCGGCCAACAAAATCTAGTTGGAATAGACGTCCCCATAGAAAATGCAGTCCATCCTAGCATGGTGTCGTCCACTTAGAAAGGGAGAGAAATAGGGAGAGAAACCGAGAGAGATAGAGAGAGAGGGGAAACACAAAGAAAGAAAGAGATGGAGAAAGATGGAGAGAAAGAGAGAGAGGCAGAGAGTGCCATTGAACTGGAACCACGCTTTACCAGAATATCAATCATTTCCTTCCCATGCCCCTCTTTTTCTCCTCAGTATCTAAATTCTGCGGACGTACAATTGCCAACATTGCAAGCCCCCTAACCTAGCACTAAATTAAAGAGCCTTTTAGTTCATGCTTTTACTATGGAGACACTTGTTTTTTTTTTTTTTTTACTGTGGACTGCCATTTAAAAAAGCCACTTTCAGTGTTTCTGAAGAGCGAGGGATTGGAGACAGGCGACATACTGAAAGGAGTGAAGAAATGGGAGTTCAGTCGAGTATGGTGCGGAAGAAAAGCTTTTCTGTTCGATTCTTTCTCTCCCTTTCGTGCTGTCCCTCTCTATTTCCCCCGCTTCTCTGTCACTGTTGTCTCTCTAACTCTATTTATGAACGCTGATGATCTAAACTCCAATTAGTAGGTCTTAAAATGCATACTAACTCTATTCTTGTCAGATAATCAAATCATGATATACTCAGACCAAAACGGCTATTGATGGCCTCAGTGTGTATGTGTATGTGGTGTGTTTGTGTATGTGTATTTGATTTGTGCTTACCTTGTTGGCAGGAAGACAGTGTAGTTCTGCCATCCATCAAGGCTAGTGACCATGACTATGTCTGCTTAGCTGATGGAACCCATATGACTCCTCCTCTCCACCAATCGTAGAGGGCCGTGCAAGGTCCACTTCCTCGTGGAAGGATATTGCCCTCATCCACCCTCATGGTTTAGTGATACTTGTGAAGAACTCTGGGGTAAACATGTGTGTGTGTGTGTGTGTGGGAGGGGGCAGGTAGGAAGAGTGAAGGTGTGTGTCTGTATCTGTTCTGGGGGAAGGGGGCGGGGCTATTGTCTCTATATTCCTCTCCACTACTTCTCTTCCTTCCATCTTCACCTCTCTCTTTTCCTCACACTCCTCTCATTTTTGCTATTGATCCCTTCCCTTTCCCTTATCCTCTCCTCTCTTTAAGTGTAAACTCCTCCCTCTCCACCTTTCCCTCATCCTCTTCTATCTCTGCTTGCCAACTCTTCCGCCTCTCCTCCTCTCTCACACTATAGCTCCTCTTTCTCTCCCTGTGTCTAACCAGTCGATAATGAAAATTGCTTGCTAGCTGAATGGATTATCCCTGTGCTACTTCACCTTTCTCTCTTGCTCTTGCACTCCCTCCCTCCCTTCATCTTTTATTAATACCATCTAATTACGCGCCCCAGTATTCTCTGTGCTCGTTGGCTCATTTATTTGTTTTGCCTTGTATCTCTTTGCATTCTTTTGTATGCAAAAGACTGCTCAGATATTTAGTTTATTCTCTGGCAGCGACACGGCCTAGATCAAAGAGAGACAGTAGACTGAACATGAGCCGAGGGTATCAGACAATCGACCAACAATCGATGTTGTGATCATTTCACGCTGTGCAAACAAACTCCTTATTCCAACCAGACTGCGAAAGGTGTTTTTTTAGTTTCATTGCCAGGCAAGCATCGGAATCTCCTAGTAACATTCAGAACCACACGGTTTTCGTCAGAGCGTTCTACACCTGAAAGTCAGTGTGGTTTAGAAGGAGGTCGGGGAAATCTTCTCAGTTTATCATTGGATGAGGAAGTGTGCTCCACAGACACCAGACAGCCAGTGAGCTTTCTCATTATAGGAACCATTAGGGTGATTAGTTTGACAAATATGTACAAATATCATTTCTGCCTTGGTGTTGTGTTTGCATTCCAAAGGATTGTTAATTGTTGTTTATGTGTGTGTGTGTTGTCATATCCACTTACTGTTCACAGTCTGTCTTTGGGTTTGGAGTGTCTGTGCATATGTTTGCGCCAGTGTTTGCGCGCGCGTGTGTGTTTGTGTGTGTCTGCGCGTGTCGTGTCCGGGTGTATGTGTGTGCGTGCACATATGAGCAGAATTCTTGGCCGCTCTCTCCACAAGGAAGTGAGAAGGGACTTGTTTCTGAGCTCTTAACAGTTTTAGGATAATGAGGGATTGAGTAGACTCTCAAAGGGAAAGAAAGAGTGACTGAGAAAAAGAGAAAGGGAGAGAGAGAGTTGGTGGGGGGGGGGACGGGGGGGGAGACGGAAGTCGACTATAGGCCATGCCAAGGTAATGGGCAGCCTGTCAGATAGAAGCGAGGGAGGGATTCCTCCATACTGGCATTTGAAAGGAGGAATTTCACAGTTGCTAATAGGTATTCAGCCTTCTCCTTGCCCGCTCTGTTGACAAGGTTGCTAAGCTCTTGATTGACAGGTAGATCTGGCGTGCTGATTGGACTAGTTCCTCACGTTGGGTAAACACCTCTGATGGACAGATCTGGTCTCGGAGTGTGGAGGTGTGACCTATCTTGTGTGTGTGTGTGTAGTCTGCATGGCTTCCCCTTCACCTGCGTTTGGGCGGTACTTTTGCTTGGCTACACCAGCATTGATTATTATCCCTTCTTTGTGTTGAGGGAGTATCTTACAGTTGGACCAGTTTTTAATGAGAGTTGGTATGAGTATCATTTTTGTATTGGGTGGGATTGCTCTGCTTTCTGGCCTTGGTTGCCTGGTAGCAGTGGTGTGTGGTTTATGGATTTTTTTTCTCCTTCTTTGCCAGGCACACAGGCCCTCCTCCTTGTCTCACTAAATTGGGCCTGCAGAGACTCAACCAGCATTAGTTTGATCACGTTCATCTCTCCCTCTCTCTCTCTCTCTCTCTCTCTCTCTCTCTCTCTCTCCCTCTCTCTCTCTCTCTCTCTCTCTCTCTCTCTCTCTCTCTCTGTCTCTCTCTCTCTGTCTCTCTCTCTCTCTCTGTCTCTCTCTCTCTCACACACACACACACACACACACGGAGACACACAAGGCCAGCAGAGGATAGTGTTTGAATAAGCTGCATAAGAATTTAAACCCACCCCATCCTGGATACAGTACTGGTAAACAGTAAATAGGTCATTGATTGTAGCTTCCGCGTGGCCCACTTTGATGATCAAACATCTGGGGGTCGCTCTGTGGGTATTGTGGTGTCTCATGTTGCTGCATGAAGCCGTGGAGATGCCGAGATAGAGGATTAGACTATCTCCCAAATGCAAATCCTTGGGTTGCTGTGAGTGAGACTCGGGGTTAATTGAAGGTCTTACATTAAATGAGGTATCGCTAATCCAGCCGCTGCAGTCCAGCAGGGCTAAAGCCACAGTATCTGCAGTGCTCACGCACATGCCCGCACATGCTCACTCACTCACAGAACTCACAGAACATAAACACGGACATACTTCAAATACAGACTTACAGCCAGGCACACTTTGTAAAAATGTTTTATTATTATTTGATCACACACTCCAGTCACAGACACACATGCAGTGTTATAACGTCGTGTTTTCCTCCTGTGTTAGGGCAGCATGGTGGGATCATGTTGGCTGGCTTTTTAAAAACGAGGGATTTTGTTCGAGAGCAGAGAGAATGTTCGCCCGGAATATTAGCTCATGTCTTCAGTCTACCCTCGTTTAGCTTTGAATCTCTTCACATCTGCTTTTGTATTTTATTCATGTGGACTCTTTCTCTCGTATGAGCTGCCTTTCCTTTTCTTTCTCTCCTTTCTTTCTTTCTTTCTTTCTTTCTTTCTTTCTTTCTTTCTTTCTCCCTTCCTTCTCCCTCTCCCTTTCACATCACACACTCTCTCTCTACCTCTGTACTCCTCTCTCTCTCTCTCTCTCTCAGGACTATAAGGATCGTAGCAAAAGATCAAGTTAATTTCAACTTGTTAATTCCCTTTGAAAAAGAGAGTGAGAGTGGATTAAAGAGAGAAGAGAGAGAGAGAGAGAGAGAGAGAGAGAGTAAGAGTAAGAGATTGAGAGAGAAGGGTGAGGGGAAAGAGAGATAAAGAGGAGAAAGTGAAAGAGAAGAGAGAAGAACCGAGAAGGGGGAAAGAGAGAAAGAGAGAGAGAAATAGAGAGGGGGAGAGAAAGAGAGAGAGAGAGAAAGAGAGATAAGAGACACCCACCCGGAGCCTGGTCTCTGTTTGAGTGTGTAATTGCGGAAGCCCAGAATGTGACCTACAGATGTGAAATCCTCGCCGTCTGATGAAATATTAAGCGGGGAGCAGCCGAGTTGAGATCAACTGGGCTCCTGCACCCTGCCTGTGTGTGTGTGTGTGTGTGTGTGAGGGGGGGGGGGGGGGAGGGGGGGGGGGTAGAGAGGAAGAACCTGCCAGAACAACAGGAAGAACCTGAGCGCGTGAGTGTGTGCGAGAGACAACCCAGAGTCGTGCGTGTGCGCACATCCCCCCCCCGATATTCAAATCTGGTCAAAATGTCCCCAATACATTGATATAAAAATATAAAAGTGCTACGCTACGAGGCACGCTGTCCGAAATTACCATAAAACATTGAATTCGTCCCCCCCCTATGTTGACTCCATGGCTACGGCCTTGATGTGTGTGTGCGCGTGTGGACTCTCCGGCTCCCCTCGGAGGCCTGCTGCAGATCGCAGGCTTCTCTCCCCGCAGCAGCTCCGGAACGTTCCAGTCTTATCTGCTGATTTACTACCTAGCAGCCCATTCATTTCTCCCTCCCAAGTTAACATCACAAGGTTGCTCCACATACGATAAGCGCAGACAGACTCGGGATCTGTGGCGACGGCGAACGAAGGGTGGCGAGAGAGAGGGGATGAGAGAGAGAAACCGTGAGCCGGAGAGGTGTAGAAAGAAAGAGAGGCGGCAGAAGAGGGGAGGGGAGAGAGACACGAGAGAGAGAGAAAGGGAGCTGATAGATTAAGGGTGAGAAAGAGAGAGGGAGAGGGAGAGAGGTAGAGATAGAGAGAGGTAGAGATAGAGAGAGAGTGAGAGAGAGAGAGAGAGAGAGAGAGGGAGAGAGAGAGGGAGAGAGAAAGAGGTAGAGATAGAGAGAGAGGTAGAGATAGAGAGAGAGAGAGATAGAGAGAGGTAGAGGTAGAGAGAGAGAGAGAGAGAGAGAGAGAGAGAGAGAGAGAGAGAGAGAGAGAGAGGGAGAGAGAGAGAGGTAGAGATAGAGAGCCAGAATGATAGAAAGGATGTCTGGAAGCGCGTGGGCTCCGTGTTGTGCAACGACCATGACAGATGGATGTGCAGGATTAGAAGTTATCAAAGCCGGGAGACACCCTCGGTAATGTTGATGACACAGCTGGAGTATTTATCATACCTGGTATCCACAGTGTCCTCACTGGCTCCTTGATAACACATTGAGGCCGGGGCCACAGAAACTCCAGTGTTGAGTCATCACAACAAGACCTTAAACAGCTGCGCGTGTACGGGTGACAGCAACCCGCCAATGAAACACGACATGGTTGGGCACCTTGTTTAATACCGGTGATTCCATCACTCAGAGAGCACTCTTACACCTCCAACACGCCCTGAGAAAGGATGCAACTGTAGGAGGCGCTTTAGAAAAAGCCAGGGAGCTCCGAGTCTTAACAGCGGAGCTCTACAGCCTGCCTACGAGATTTACTATATAGTTTTGTTGCACATTAATGAATTCGAAAATAGATGTTGTGTCTTTAGGCACATCTGCCTTAGCGCCAGGGTGTCGGGTTTTGCTTGGGGGGGGGGAGGGAGTCTGACCTGCTTTCACATGCGCCCAAGCAAAATTTACAAAGGAAGAAAGAGCGAGACCGAGAAAGAAGAAGAGAGGAGTGGAGGTGAAATAAACACAAAGTCATTCCCTTTCACCTCAGGAGTGAAAAAAAGACAAAAAACCTACATTCTCCCAAATAACTAGCCCAATGCACACTGCCCTACATTCAACTCAGGCTGCTATTGGAAGATAAATAAAACACACCCAACCTCTCGTTATTACCATAGCGATGTGGGCCAGACTTGTCTGGTAGAGGGAGCCTGATTATTGTTTCAAGAGGGAAGCCGTTTTGGGCTGATGAATAGCGAGCCCCCCTGCCTGGATTCTCCCACCTCCCAATTTACTCTGGGGGTAAAATTAGTGAGCCTGGTCATTAGCCCAGCATGCTACGCTAGTTAGCCGTCGTGCTTTGGTTAGCCTCCGTGCTGTGTTGTGTAGAGGGATGAATGGAGAGAACCTGTTAGACCAAAACTAGACCAAACACAGGCTGGGGATTTAGAGACAGCAGCAGGTGGACAGCAACGAGACTCAGACATTGTGATTGGATTGAAGAGAGTGGATAAACATGAAACATGATCTCAGTGCAAGTTTGTGGTTGTGAGCGTGTGTGAGAGACAGAAAGAAAGAGACAGAGAGTTTTTTTTATTTGATTAATTTTTTAAACCCTCCTCATGAAACCTCTTTAACCTTTGGGTCAAATTTCCAATTGTATCAATGTACTTAAATTACTGTTAGGTTGAAATACGATTTTTGGTCATTATAACCCCAAGACAACAGGAGGGTCAAGGGGATATTAAATGACTGTGGGGTAGAGGAGGTAGAGGAGGTTTATTTGTTTGGGGGTTATGTGCGTGTGTGTGCACCTACGGGAACACAAACGTGCCTCTATCGATAGCTGTGTTTACCCTTTCGGAAGGCCTCGCCACTCACAGAAGCATTCTCTGTCTTTTCTCTGTGCTCGGCCATCGACCCGATGTCCACGATTCACCATCATCGGACCAGAATATAGCACACTGATCTACACAGCAGTAGCAGTTCTCCTCCTCGTCGATCAACCTGGTTGCTTTCCAGATCAATAACCACATGTCATTGTCCCTACACGGCTCTTTCACTGTAGAATGAAGAGTCTCATTTCCCTGTGTTACCTCCGTATAGAAACCTTATACACACACACACAAACACACACACACACACCGTATGTTTGCTGTGCGGTATGCCCATGTTACAGCTATCCCCTCTGCGATCTTATGTTACATCAATACCTGCTCCTGTTCTACCCTCACTCTGCTTCCCTCCCTCCCTCCTTCAATCTATCTCCTCCCCTCCTCCCATCTCCCGTCCTCTCACCGCGTGATGACTCCTGGGGAACAACGAGAGCCAGTCAGGTGCTTTCACCTGCACAGCAAGTGGAGAGAGAGAGATAGGAGATGGTGGGGGGGGGGGGGGGATTTCAACGTGACACCCGATCTGTTCCGTCCGCTGACCATCTCCCAAGCCCCCCCCCCTCGCCCCCCTCCTCCTGACTCTGTCCCACTCATGATTCTTTTATTCTCTGCATCCAAGCTGCTGGTAAGATGATAGGTTACACACACACACATACACACATA
>NC_090072.1:4433974-4458857 GCF_038355195.1 Osmerus mordax | reverse complement strand
AGTTTCTTTCATATTCCCAGCGTTCCCTGTTAGTTATTTCCAGGGCGGTTTCGACATCGGAGAGCGGAAGAGAGGCTGACGAAGGTTTTTTTTTTTTCGAAGTGCACTCTGAGAAGTTTCCTTGACGGAGGGGATATTTTACATGGGAGATTAGTAGGCATATCTCAGTCATCGGAAAGTGATATCAGCCGCTGATAGACTCTCCCTTTGATGCTTTCTGACGCACTGGGGCCTTATCCTCGTGGAATCTGTAGACATGAATCACACACACACACAGACACACACACAGACACACACACAGATACACACACACACTCACAGGCATACCGTGCTTTAGAGTAAGGGAGATGACACGATTATGGTGTGAGAGTGGGTTTCAGAGTGTGAATGTTCTAGTGTGCGCGTGTGGATGTGTGTTTTACTGACCACGTCGTGCGCTGTGTCTGTGGATGTGTGCGCGCCAGCGTGCTCGTGTGTGTGTTGTGTGGTGGCTTTTGTAAGGGAGGTGGCGTCACGCCGAGGATGAAATGTCCCCAGGTAGTTTAGTGTCTGCAAAACGCACAGACACACAAAAAGCCTAACAAACACAAGCACCCAGTTCTAGCGCTCATACTCCATCTAACAACAGCACAATCCATAAACATGCTGTGCTAAGCCTGTCTGCGGAGCCCTATTTAAACAACTCACATTGTGCTTACTTTGAGCCAATTCCTATTGGCTCCCTGTCAGTTGAAGAGGGACCCCCACCACAAACCACAACCCCCCCCCCCGCGCTCCCCCCTCGAAACGCCGTTCAAATTTCAGTTACGTTATTCACTTTGCCCGCGGGGCCCTCCAAGAACACATGGGGATTGTCTGGGCTTAAGCCAAAACACACATAAATTTCAATATTCATTTGGTTTGCACCTCTGCCGAGGCTTCACTGGCGTTTTTAATCTTTGCCTGCATATCTTCATTATCTGAAGTGTGCTTTCATTTTAATTCCATTCTCATCCATCAAACGTCAGCCCCCCGGGTTTGACCTTGCTCGATGCCAACCAAGATAGCCGGGCGCGCGGGTTGGGCCGGGCGGGGGCCGGGCGAGCGACATAGGCAGCGGCGGAAGAGAGAGAGAGAGAGAGGGCGAGTGCCAGGGACACGGACGGAGGGATGGACGAGGGAGGGAGGCGAGGAGAGGTGACGATCGGGAAAGGGGGGGGAGATAGGCGAAGAGGTGTGGGAGAGATCTGTGAGAGAGGTGTGAGAGAGGTCGTGCGTGCGTGTGAGGCCAACCGGGGCCGTGCAGTCTGATCCCCCTGTCCGTCACACCAACACCTGGTGGTGTGGAGATGGATCGCTCCCTCTGCCTTTCAATCCCTCCAACCCCTCTATGTCACTCTCCCCATTCTCTCTCTCGATTTCAGTCGTTTCCCTCGGCCTCCCCCCCCACCCCGACCCCCCTCCTCCCCCCCACACCCCCAACATCTCTCCGACTGTGCTCGTTCGTTCGCACATTAGTGCCTAATCAGTCATTTGTCTTAATTGTTTTCTTAATCGCCGAGATCATGGTAATCGTCCTTGGTGACTGGCACGACCACCAGCACGCGAAGTATAAGGTAAACAGGATGCGATTGGCTCGAGCGATCGCTCTGGGGTTCGTTCCGGCCCGCGGCTGCGTTACCTTTCGTGTCCTCTCTTCTGGCGTCACGACAGAGAGGGGGGGGGGGGGAATATCCTGTTCCTTTTCTTCACATAAGAGTGATGAGGGAGAGTAAATATACGAAGATAGGCAATGAGCTAAAGATCCTCCCCTCCCTTCAGTCCTGGTTGTGATACATTGTTGATGGTGGGAGGGGGGGGGGGGGGGGGGTGGAGGGGGGGGGGGGGGGGTTGGAGGTGAGGGGGGGATGATCTCTGAGCCGAACGGCATGAGGAGAGGACGCCTAGGCTTAGGCAGACGGCACGTGCACCGACTCAAAAAGCGCACACGGCGCACACACACACGTGCAGGCGCACACGCACACCTACTTATCCCGCATCAATGATACATCATGCCTCATGCATAAATACACTCAAACAGGATGCCTCATTAACAGATAAGCCGGATAGGCGCTCTTTCCTCTCTCTCTCTCTCTCTCTCTTCTCTTCTCTCTCTCTCCTCTCCTCCTCTTCTCTCTCCTCTCTCCTCTCTCTCTCTCTCTCCTCCTCTCTCTCTCTCTGCTCTCTCTCTCTCTCTCTCACACACACCCTTTACACATGGTGTGTTGTGGAGCAAGCCCTGATCCCCTAAATGCGGGTTATCTGTCATCAGTGACACAGGCTGGTAAATCAAGACCCATGTATCAGTCTTATTAAAGCCTTCCTGTAAAAGAGCTCAGCGCTAGCCCTCTGTCACTCTCTCTCTCTCTTTTTCCCCCATTTCCAGAATAACCGCCTTACTCACAACCGCTCATCTCTCTTCCCTCTACCCCCCATCTTTCCTATTCCCTCTCAGGCCCTACCTCTCCCTCTCCTCTCCCTCCCTCCTTCTCCCTCGCGCCCCTCCTCTCTCTCCCAATCCTTCCGTCCCTCCCTCTCCCCCCGCTCTCACGCGCTGTCTCTCTGAGGCGACTCAGCAGAGGTTGTCAGTGAACAGGGGCTGGGACACCGCGAGTGTCTCCCCTCGTCCCTGAGCATCGGGGAAGAACACAAACCAAGTGGCAAACCAAAACTCCATCACCCACTCCACCCCCCCTCGGCGTCACCGGCCCTCGGAACCGGGCTTCCACCGTATTTCCGATGGCGTGGGGCGCGCTACAAGGGAACGGTGCTCTTTCCGTTCGCCGATGCTCATTATGGAGTTATCCGGGACCTGTCTCCCGGTGTTGTCGACACGTCATGCCTTCTCGCCAACTCCCCGGACCGGTGTCACAACACACTAACATTAGCAGGACTCCCTGCCTTGTCACCCACTGACAGTAATGGGTCAGTCATCACGGGGCTGTGTTGCCAGCCAGAACCCCCACCACACACACACACACACCTACAGTAGGTCGGCCCCAGACTGGGTGGCTGTTGATGTGTTTGTGACATGTGACAAGACGTGACAAAACAGCGCAGGCATGCGTGAGAGGACACACATTGGAGTTGACGGACAGGCTAACATGCACCAACGCACAGGTGCTTTTGCTGTCAGGTCACAAATCAAGGTCACAAATCAGTGGGAAGGAAACCACATAGACACGCACTAAGATGGATTCTAAAAGAAAGGTAACATGACCTCGGGCTCGGTAGTCAGACGCTATGTAAAGGATACTTCCCGAGTTTGAGGTGACACTTGTCTCAGCCCTCGCCAGAACCTGTCGAAGCCATCGTCACCTTTTTACCTTTCAAGATACTGACACTATGTACTTGAGAAAACCCTGGCTATGTCTGTGAGGGGAAATGTCATCTTTATTCTAGGTAGACGGACGTTAACGGTCTCGGTTGAAAGAGTTGGTCCTCATGTTCATTTGACAATGTATTAGCGACTACCTTGCGATCTTGTCCCTGTACTTCACAGCGCCGCGTGGCCTCATGTAACTTTGTCATCCACCACTCATTTCCTCCTTCCAGACATTTCCATGATATGACTCACACAGCACTACGGAAGAATAAGAAAGAAAAGGCCTTTGCGCTCCCCCTTTAGGAGATGCGTTTGTTAGCACGCCGTCTAATCCGCAGCCATTCGACAGCACCCCCCCCCCCCCCCCCCCCCCATCTCCCACCCTCCCTTCCTGAAGACAGTTCACGTTTTCCATTCATAACAGGTCAGGGGCTGGGATAAGCTTTGAAGACGTTAACATCCCACTCCTGCTCCACCACCAAAAACAGTATCTCTCTTACACCAGCAGGCCTAATCCGCCACTTGAAGAGCAATTAAAAGTTCAGCCGAGACTTTAAGAAAGTAACCATGTATGATATCTATGAATTTTTCTCCGGGTCTCTCTCTCTCTACTGGCAGCATGGGGTGTCACTAATGGGCCAAGGCGAGCTGGGGTGAAGAGAGAAGGAGAGAGAATGAGAGGGAGATCTGAGAAGTGGTGGCAAAATGGATGGAATAAATGGATTTGGAGATGGAAGTGTCCCTCTCTCGTCTCCCCTCCTCCCAGATATTTCCAACCTCTCCACAGAGCGCCTCTCCCGGAAAGTGCAGCACCTAATGCACTTGCTTGATTGACCAAGGACTTTGTAGTGTGTGTGTGTGTGAGTGGGGTGTTTGTGTGAGCAAGGGGGGGGGGGGATTTAAGAATAGAGGCAACTTTTCAATGCTGAAAACCCTGTCCACCCCCTAACCTTCCCACAACTGATACTGTAGTCTATGGTTTAGGGGGGGTGGGGGGGGTACATATTAGACAGGCCTCAATTCTTGGGGCAACCCCACTGCTCTAATTTGTTAAAGTGAGTCTCCCAAATTCGCAGAGGGATGTGTGTTTGTGTGTCTTTTTACATGTAGCTCCTCATCTGACGTCAAAGGGTCAATAAAGATCCCTGGAGAGAACCCCAGCAGAATGAGTAAGGAGTTGAGGCACATTTAATCAATCATGCGGCGTTAGATCGTAAAATAACAACACAATGACTAAAGGAGAAAAAGCCCACCCGCACGCTAAGTAGGTCAAAAGTGACGCCAGAGGAGCTGCACCTCAATGACCTCTTCTGGAGGGAGTCTCTGGCTTCACAAAGTAGTTGCAACTTTCCTCCTTTTTACTTTAATAGTGAGCCTCTCGCTCGACTCTTTTTATCCGGCAGCGATCGGGTTGTATGAACCTCGCTGGACCATTTGAGAACCGTAAGGGTAAGTGCATACATTTGATAGGGATGGAGAACATTCTCGGGACAGGTGAATGATGTGTTTCTGAATGCACGACTGAGCCTGAAAGCTTCGGAAAAACTCCTTTCAAACATGGCCGACTGGCGGAAAGAAAAAAACCTCCACCTCCAAAAACACACTCTGCATTTCATTAGACCTGGAGGGCAATGTCTGGAACCAGACACCCGTCCGCTTTCCAACGGGAAGGCGCCGCTTTCTACCTTCCTTGTTTTGTTTTTTTTTTGGGGGGGGGTGGTTCTTCTGTTTTCTTTTACCTCGAGTCCTGAGTGTTGTTTGGAAATGTTAGATCCTCACTTTTCCTTCGTTTTTCTTGCCGGGTGAAGAGCGGGCGATCCTGGGAGGAATGTGGGAGTCAGGCATGTGTGGAGGAGTGTGTGTGTGGGGGGGAGAAGGGAGGATATGGTGCAAAGAGAGGAGAAGAAGAGGAGTAATGAACCTTGACCGCCCCAAAGCTATCAGTCAGGGGGAACGCGACACCTGAGACTCACCAGGTGGCTTTGCTAACAAGACTGGACAAACGCCCCCAAGGTCTTTTTAACCAAGACCCCTCTCCCACCTAGCTTACCACCTTTGTACTCCCCTCAGTGACCCCCAGCAACAATAAGCTTCCCCTCATCTCCCTAGGCCTCCTTAAGTGTAGGTGAAGAGTCAACCGTGTCCTTTTCGAGGCTGCAGAAGCTAGTTTTACACTTCTCAGGTTAGCTCCTGTCATAGTAATTAAGTGGTGGAATCATATAGCACCCAAACAGAAACAAACTCCTTCCTGATCAAGTTGCAAACCAGCCACAGTCAGGCTATGTGTTCAATGGGGTGAACATCTTATTGAAACTTAAATCTCTCTTTTTTTAAATTAAAATAGACAAGTTCAGTTTTTTTATTGTACTGTACTTGCAGCCAAGTTAGATTTTCTCAGCTAACACCATCTATCGTCTTACATTTACAATGCTAATCTGACCTGTCTGTGACGCGTGTTTGGTTTAGTGACGCCTGGGGTTAGCATTCGGTCTGTCTCAGGTGGCATATCACAGGGTCACTGTCAGGTTGCCCATTAAAAATGAAACATGGCTACTTAATTACCGACTGGCAGTTCTTGGCAATCGTGACCGCACTCAACTGTCACTTGTCCTCCTCGACTCCTCTCGCTCTCTCTCGCTCTCTCTCTCTCTCCTTCCCATGCCCTATGCTGCCACTCGTCCTCACCCGGCTCTCCCTCTCACCACCCCTCCATACGTCTATCCAAACAACCCCATTCCTCACTCTTTCTCTCTCTCTCTCTCTCTCTCTCTCTCTCTCTCTCTCTCTCTCTCTCTCTCTCTCTCTCTCTCTCTCTCTCTCTCTCTCTCTCTCTCTCTCTCTCTCTCTCTCTCTCTCTCTCTCTCTCTCTCTCTCTCTCTCTCTCTCTCTCTCTCTCTCTCTCTCTCTATCTCTCTCTCTCTATCTCTCTATCTCTCTATCTCTCTCTCGCTCTCGCTCTCTCTCTCTCTCTATCTCTCTCTCTCGCTCTCTCTCTCTCTCCCTTTTTCATTTTCTCTCTCTCTCTCTTAACTCATTTTACTCCCTCCCTCCCTCCCCCCATCCGTCCAACCAGGCCTCTCCACCTCCCACCTGGCCGCCACAGCAGCGTGAACACCAGAGTGTGTGAACGCGTTCGTCATCGCCTCCGTGGCGGTCCCGCCTCCATCCCTCTCCTCCCGGGACGTCGGTAGCCGGGGTTACCGCCACCCGCCCCAGGCGCGTACAGCTGAAATTACACCCAGCGTGGGTTCCACGCCCCTCCCGCTCCCTCCTCCGCAGGTCTCCTCCCGGTCCATGGGAGTCTCTGAAGCCGAGGCTTAATTGTAAATGTACTCATGCGGAGAGAGAGACCTGGTCAGTGACAAAGGCTTGTACAAAAGACATGTTTCTATGTGGATACCTGTCCATTTCTAACTCGAATGGTTGAACGTCTTGATTTGCTTCGCCTTGACAGACATCAAAGCGCTACGACGCCGAGCAACCTTGAGCCACATGAGTGACAACACAGGCGAATCGTTGGTATTGATGTAAGCTCTCAAATACAGAAGACAAAGAACCGCAACCTATAGACTAGACCAGGTGTTCTGTATTAGCCGTCGGCCTGGACTGCGGAGCATAGATTCACGGAAACCAAAGGCCACCGTTCCAGACAGCCATTGAGCTCCGACGGCTGAAGAGGAAATGAACATCCAATTGAAAGGGGTCACGCGTTATTGACGGGAACGCCGTTGCCAACAGCGATCTCATTGTCTCCAGACCTATTTGAACCACGTTAGCCATGTGTTTTCCCTTTAGAGCCCCAGGAAGTAGACTTTGACGTCTGCCCCCCCTCCTTCTCCTGCTCCCCACTAACCTGTGGCTGGTCGGGGTCTGTTCATTTGCTGAAATGACTGAGACATTCAATCACCCATGGCTGTCACGGTCGGCTTAAACATCCACGCCACGGCCCGGGAGACCCCTGTAGTGCTGGGATAACACACATGCCCGCGCCTGGAAGAGATAAAACCAGCCGACGCTAACTAGTAATGAAAGCCACACATTCGAAGCATAAACCTCCCTCCGGCCGTGGACTCAGCATGGGGTGGTGTGTGTGTGTGTGTGCGTGTGTGTGTGTGAGCTTGCTTGCCCAGCCACTGCCAAGCTGAGTGACGGGCAGAGGGGGGACTTGAGTGGCACGTTGGAAGGTCATCGTAGGAGTGATAGCGGGTGGCGGGGGGGGGGGGCTCAATCCCTGCCTGGCTTAATGAAAGCGTTTCAGTCTGAAAATGGCCGCCGCCTGGCGAGAAGGGGTCGGCCTGACGCCTCGTGACTCAGGCGGAGGGGAAGAACTTCCTCCTGTGCGCCTGCTGTCTCTTTCTCTGACGCCGCATAGCCGGGAGATATCGCTCTCACCTCGCGTGACACACATGAGCCCACAGGAAGCTGAAGGAGACCAGGCTTCTGAGTGTGTGTGTGTGTGTCATGACGTCTTTGGTTTCTTTTCCCCTGGACTGGAACACGTGTTGGCGTGGACAGATTCTTACCCATGAACCCGGCGAGAGATCGTGATTGGTTGTGGCACTTTGAAGCCGTACATGATTTCTCATGGCGTGCGGGACAATTCGTTTTTCTTGCCCAGGCACCGCTGTTGTCGTCTCCCTCCACCCTCCACACGCACGCCCACACAGAATAAGGCTTGTAGGGAAAAAGGGCGTCCTATTCTATTTATTCATTTACAGAAGACAGAATGGTTGGGGAGCAGATCTAGCTGTGGAATAGGTTATGTTAGGATTGAATCAAACCCCCTCCAACCCATAGCTGTGTGCTCTCCACTTCAGGTTTGCAGACAAATTAAGCCCCCCCCCCCCTTCTCATTTCCAATGAAAATAAAGGTGAACAGAATCTAGTTGTTCGTTTAACTTTTTTTCCTCCATCTTTCATCCCAGACTCAATTTTCCCCTCATTCGGTTCCCTCCCGTGTTTCCTTTTCCTCACGACGCTCCTTGCTACCAATTTGTTTAGAGACACTCGTTTAATTTATGTCATTAGTGTATAGCACTCCAGAACTGGTATCTATTCTATGGTTCACTACATTTGCTCGCGATTGAAAACTCACAAGACTCTTGGGACTACGGTAACTGTCAACCGTATTTTAGTTCCGATGTGTTGCTTTTGAGATATCCAAAAAAAAAGGATTTGATATCTAAACGTCGTTTAAAACTTTATTCCAGGGAAAGAAGGAAGACCCCCTCTGGGCCCTATTTTAATTATGCAACAAATGTTTGACTATCCAAGTGAAATTTTCGATGAATATTTATTTCAATTCATTCGCTGAGTGTTGATTGTAATTACATGGAAACATGATTTATTGCCAAGATTGCTGCATTACCCATGGAGAGTGGAGGAGAAGGAGGGAGAGAGGTAGAGATAGGCAGGAAAAAAAGAGAAGGAAAGAGAAGAAAATAGAAAAAAAAGGAAGAAATGCACATTTAGCATGCAGCATGAGGAGGACCTGTGTCCCAGTGGCTGCTGGGAGATTTTGTTACCAGAAGGAGAAGCGTGTGCAGAGGGTTGTCTTGGCTTGTCTAGTGTGTGTGTGTGTGTGTTTGTGTGTGTGTATGTGTGTATGTGTCTGTGTGTCCATTGTTTGTGATTGTCTGTGAGTGTGTGTGAGTGTGTATACATGTCTGTATTCACCATGTGATGTTTTGACTGAGAGAGTCTCTTCAACCGTCCGGATGAAAATTCTAAGGTTGGGAAAATGACAGGTGCCAATGATAATAATGACCGTTAAAAGACGGCCTGGGCCTGACAAGAGAACGACATCTCAAAAGGGAGAAACAGGGTCTGCGTGTTTAATATTCTTGTGGCTGGTTAAGAAACAAGGGAAGAAGGGAGGGGAGAGCGAGGGAAGAAAGAAGGCTGGGGGGGGTGGCGACGACGGGAGAGAGGAACAGCGAGCGTGTGAGCTGTGACGATGTTTGTATCTAATTAATGAATCGCATTAGCCATTTGTTATGCCATTTATTCCGGTAATGGCCAAACTAGCCATTCATTTGTCGCCTCACGCTCTTTCCTGCTCTCGCTATCTCTCTCTCTCGCTCCTTACCTTCCTCTCAGGCAGTGTCCAGAAGAAAAACAATGAAAAAAAACAAAAACAAATAAGAGCTAGCCAGAAAAAAGGAGGGTAAAAGAGAGAAACGGACGTTAGAAGGCTAAACCCTGTCCTCATCCAACCCTCGCCTCCCCTACTTCCTACTATCTTTCCCTCTCAATCTCCATACCCGTCTCGACCTCTCGCTCCTGGTCTCCCTCTCTCTCTCATCCTCGACCGCTCTCCGTCTGTCAGCTCGTCCAGCAGTGATCACTGTGTTTATCCTGCTGGACGGGAGGACAGGCCTCAGCATTAATGACATGTTCAGTCAGTGTTTAGCTAGCATACACCGCTCAATACAGTTTAAGTAAACAGCAACCTGCCGTTCTCCAGTATCGGCACTCTGTGCGCCAAGAGGATGTATTTCGCTGTGTGTGTGTGTGTGTGTCTATGTATTTTGACATGGAGTGTGTTCGGGTGAAAACAGATGTCGTACACCTCGCACATGTTTGTATGTGTCCGAATATTTGTACGTGAGCGTGTGTGTGCGTGTGTTTGCAGCTCCCACACTGTGTATTTGCACTCATCCTGTTTATATGCCTTTGCTCTGGTGTTAGCTTGTACCTCCCACAGGGATACTGTTTGTTCACCTTGTCCTGCTTTGGTCTGCAAGTAAACAAGTGAAAGAGGCCACCCTGTCCTTCAGTCCTCCTTAGCGGTGGTTAACACATCACCAGGCAGCTGCCATATTCACAGACTCCCACAGGCCTTAAAGACAGCCTCATCTCCTACATTATATCCTTCCCTCAGACTCCATTAACAAGGCCTATGGGGCTGGTGTGTTGGCAATGATGTTCGATTAAAATGTGCTCCCTGTTAGCAACCAGCCAGATTGTTGTTAACTTTTAGCACCTTTTGTACCTTTTGGGTGTTTAGCTTGGTACCTTTTGGGTGTTTAGCTTGGTCGTTTAGCATGTGGTCTGTTGGTACCAGATAGTGTAGTGACATGCTTAACCAACGTTTTACTTTTGGACTTCTTCTCTTCGTCTTTTATTTAGTAATAGTTCCCTTACTTTTCACCCCCCCCCCCAAATCCCCATCACCCCAATCCAAAAGCCTCCCATATCCCACCAAAAAAAAAGAAAAAAAAAACGGAATCCTTCCCTGCCCTCTACCCGTCCCCACACCCCCAACCCCACACCCCGACCCCAGACCCAGCGGAGGTCCGATCCAGCTCAGTCCAGTGACCCCCGGAACTGTCCTTTCTCTTGTAGCCGTTCCGCAGAGTGACCTTCTCGGTGGTGAGCCAGCCCCAGGATCCGCACCAGGGATCGCTGCAGAGCTGCTACGACAGCGGGCTGGAGGAGTCGGAGACGCCCAGCAGCAAGAGCTCGTCCGGCCCCAGGCTGGGGGCCCTGCCCCTGCCCGAGGACAGCTACGAGAGGACCACGCCGGATGGCAGTGTCGGTGAGGCAGAGCATATGGAAAATGGTAGGGGCAAACACAAAGGAGATAAGAGTAAAAAAAACAAACATTGATATGGATCAAATCAAATACATGAAAACAAAATAAACACATAGATCTGTTTAAGGAGAGGTACATACCTATAGGTAGATACCTATGCAGACACGGGTCACACACACGTAGGGGCTTAGTGGTTTGCGGTCGTGGGAGTGAGTCGGCGCCGGGGTGCGTACCGTCGGCGGAGGGTTTGAGGACGCTAGACCCTGTATACAGTTTGCACTTTTGAGAAAGGGAGGATTATGGACGGTGTGAGTTGTGCCTTTTGGGCACCCGTGGCGCCTCAAAGACCACGTCAACGCAGCGGCAAGGGGTGTGTTTTATGAACTAGAGCAGCCGATTGAAATCACTTGGACGGACTTGCCTAACTGACTGGGTTCTCTTTAGCTGTGCAGTTATGTCCGTTACTCATGGCTGTTTGAGAATATACGACTAATGAGAATGTAAGCCAACCAACTTGTGCCCAACCTTGTTCTATTTGATCAATGCTTATGTGGCCTCTATATTACTTTCAGCTATTAGTCATTTCATTGGACCGAGACACTCTTTTCTCGAACCTGGCCGATGTTCTTAGGAGCCTTTAAACTCTGGCCTTGATGGATTCTCCTTGATGGACAATCTTTATTTATATTTAGACCCGCTTCCAAACTAAACGAAGTTTGCGCAAACAGTGAAAACTTTGGTGCTAGCTGCACAAACCCCTATGTTCAGCAAGACAGAGTGGTTTGCTGTGCCAGTCAGCTGAGTGAAGGTGGAAGTGATGCTTTGAGAGTGTCATGTGATGGATGTAGGACCCAAGGGGAGCTGGACAGGAAGGAACAGGAAGAATGTTTGTGTGTCGGAGAACTGGGTAGCTTCCTCCAGAAGATCATGTTCTGGGTTAAAGAGCCAGTACCGGTTTCTGCCACTGAAGTCCAATACGCTTCAGAGGTATAAGAGAGACAAATAGATTCGGGTTTTCAAACCCATCTCAAGAAACTCTTGGCATTTCATTTTCACAAGACAGGAGCGACAAGGGGGTTTGAACAGTATGAATCTGGAATTTCTTATGCAAAGGTTTGTTCCGATCCATGACTTTTTCTTTCACTTGTAGCTTGACTTTAGCCATTTGACTGGTGGTGTCCTCGATCTGAATTTACCACTGACACTCTCAAGGACTGAACCTTTTAAGAAAAGATGTTTCAGAGTACCGAACGTCACAGAAGGACAAGGCTTTGACCTCAAAGGTGAACCATGACTGAGCCAGACAGTGGTAGACAGAATGGACAGGGTTTAGTGTTTGGCCAAATTAGCTTTTAACTCTGCCATTTGCAAGGGAACATTTGGGCCTTAATGTAGATTAAAAAGGCTTTGGATGTGAAACTGTGAGCATGGGCTTGAGGGTCTATACCCTCTGGGTATTTAAGACCTCGCATTCAGACAATGGCCGCCCATTTACGAGCCAAATTAGCCTCAATTAAAGGCTCGTTTCAATTTAGGCTGGCTTAAAGTAATTGGACTGGGGAATCAATACCCGACAGGGAGATTAGATCTGATCTGTGATCTGCCTATCAATCAAACCAGACCCCAAAAGACACGTATACATCATCCAAAAGGTTCGGCCATTGAAGTTTTTTTACTACAGTAACCAACAGTTAAGTTGTGAATCTCCTTTTATCTTTTTTTGTGGACCCTGGTAGCTTGGGTCTAGGAGGGGATTGTCCCAAGGTCAAACAGAGCAAGGCAGGTGAATCATTCTCTGTGAAATAAGAACAGCAGCTCTGGCTGCCTGTAGCAATCTTTAAAGGGATCAGTTGATTTGTTGTTGTTGCCTGTGTGTGTGTTTGTCCTTGTGTCTATGCGTGGGCATGTGTGTGTACTGCAGGTGTGTTGTTCTTGTCATCCTGGGAGCGTGTGAGGCCCAGATCTCTTCACGCGTTTTTCTACCCGACCTACACCACAACACTACAAACCTGTCCGTTTGGTCTTCAATCAGTAAATCAAGTCAACCTTGTGAGGAGGAGACTCCTCCTCTTTGTATCTATCAAACCATGCCCAGACGTAACTGAGGTTTTAAAGGTGAGAGGGGAAACGAATGCAGCAGGAATGTAAGCTTGCGAGTTTTGCCCTCACCTAATCGCTGCAACTTTTCGTTCAGTCTGAGCACACAGACTCCCAAGTGCTACATTTAGCGCCGAGCTAACACGATGCCCATTAAAAGCCTATGAAAACAAGGCAGGAAAAGTCAGCAGATGGGCTCAGAGCCATACAGGCTTCTCGTTAGGCTGAGGTAAATCGTGGTCATTATGTACCCTGAGAGGAACAGCAATGCTTCCTGGTGTCTCTGCGTGGTCCTGCTGAGACGTTTCCCCTCCCCACCGGTTCTGACCACAATGCTCGGATTAAGGTCATGGAGGCTTTTCTAACTCTTGATTTCATGAAGGTTTTTCTCATTCTTGATGTGAAGGTTTTAAAAATGGGACGTCAGCTGAGTATTATTTAACAGTTCCGTGTCCTGTGGTTTCCCGGGTCCCTGACTGGGAGGTTGTTTTGGTGTCCTTGGGCGGGTGTCATGGTTACGTTTGGAGAGTGGAAAGCTCACTCTGGCGAGTCATGGGGGAAATCCCGCCGCTCGACCAACTCGGTTGTTGTCAATCGATGATCAGCCAATCGATGTGCAGCTGCAGTCTACCTCCTCATCCACCTCTGGTACCTAGTTACACTCTCTTCCCCCCTCTCCCTCTCTCTCTCTCTCTGGCTCCCTCTCTGTCTATCTGTACCTCTTTCTCACATCTCTCTATTTTTATTTTATCCATTCTTCCTTCCCTGTCCCTCCCTCCCTCCTCTTCTCTCTAATATGTACCTCTCTCTTTGTCTTTCTTTGTCACTCTATCCATCCTTCATTGTACCTCTCTCTATTTCTTTCTCTCTATTTCTTTATTTCTTCTCTCTCTCTCTCTCTCTCTCTCTCTCTCTCTCTCTCTCTCTCTCTCTCTCTCTCTCTCTCTCTCTCTCTCTCTCTCTCTCTCCGTAAATGCAGTCGGGGTCCGTGGGCTTGTACTTAAGTCACCATGTTTTTTTTTATTTTCCCCCATCCCTCCACAAGGTCAGGACTCCCCATTTCCATAGGGAACGTCGAAAAACACGGCCCCGCTGTTGACTTTACAACGAAGTACTCTGGCTCACCTCTATATGGAAGCTGAGGGAGTGAGCTGTGGGAATCATTCTGGACGCAACGCGACAATCCTTACCTGCGTTTGACCCTGGAAACGCTGCGTAATAGCGTCACTTGCTTTTCCTCTTCTCGTCGATCTTCACATTTCAGCTGAGGTGGTGCGATGTGAATGCAGTGCTTTGGGCCACTCGGCGTTTCGGAATCTCTGTCAAAAAGGAAAGGGACGTTTGATCAAAGGAGACAGGCTGGGAAAATGTGGAGCCGACGCTGAGTGCTCATGCACAAGAGGACTACCTCACTGTCATATACAGTATATTAGAAAATCCCATAGAGCACTTACTGTGGTAAGGCATCTTCAGCATCACTCTGCTCTGTATTTACTCGTCCAAGGAGCATCTAAAACATGAAGCAGATGCTTAAAGCACAGCTGTGTGTTCACTTATTCATCAGAACCGCCCCGTGCACACGCACGCACACACCCTGGTCATTAGTTATTCCGAAATGGCAAGTGTCAGGAGTCAAACTTTGTACTGAAGGGTTACACATATTGAGGAAGGCCCGTCACATGTGAGGCGATTGGTACGAGTGCTGAATCTGTTTAGTGATTTCTAAGTGCCGTATGCTACCTTCCGCAAGGGTTGATTTTTGAAGAGCACTCGTTGGAATAACAGGTTTCCACCTTAAATCATGTGTTAGTGTATTACATGGATGACCCGGCAGTTGCTTACAGCTTTGACATCCCCTTCGAGGTTTTGATATAATATTGATTAGGCTTGAGGGGTGTTTTTGCTTGGGTCTAAAGGCCATGGGTTATCAAACGGTAGCTATGCTAGGAGTCAGTACTTTCGAGCCTTGGTTTGTGTGGTTTTGGTTCTTCCCATTAGCCAATAGCCTTGTTAGCATGAATGGCTAAAGGAAATCTTACGTCTAGGTTTAAATACACACGCTATGCCAGACTAGACACTATCAAAGGGTTTGTTATGGGATTTGGAGCTGGGTAGTAGCATTAGCATGCGTAGCTTGTCACTCTGACTGCAGTGTAGACAACTATTTCTCTCTTTCTCTCTTCTTCTGTCCCTCTAGTTTTCTGAGGTTTCAAACGGTGAGGCAAACAAGGACCATAACACGTGACCCCCTTCTCCAGCCACTTGAAAGACCGGATAAATAACAGCACTTTTGTTATTTTATAATCTGTTTTCTCCATCAAAGTGCTGCTTATGTCGGTGTTAGCATAGTGTGTGTGTGCGTGCTGGAAAAAAAAATAACTCTGTTCATTAGGCAATCCCAATCTTAGGGCCAGATGGTAAAGTGAGCCCATTTAATTAAAGCCATTCATATTTCAAGAGCTCTGCAGTGCTCTGGTTCTGGGGTGTGTGTTTCCAACTTGGTGGAAAGTGTGTGAGTCGGAGATGGAGATGGCATTCTGTTACAGTACACACACGCACACACACACACACTTAGACACACAGGTACATATGGGAAGAGACAGATTGGCTGAATGGCATCACTGTGTTCGCATGGTGCCTTTTCCGTGGGCGTGTGTGCATGTGTGTGCATGTGTGTGTGTGTCTGTGTTTCACCGCCTGTGTTGTGTGTGTGTGTGTGTGTAGGCTTCAGGACCCCCTGTGAGAAGCAGTATAGTAGAAAATCACACACTCTGAGACCTCACACCATCAATCTGGATGTTACACTCTCACTTTAGTCCTTGTGTTGCCTTCACCAAGGTCATTGTCTTTGTGCTCTCTGTGAAGAGGGGTAGCAAAGAGTTGAAAGCGCTTGCACATATATCAGAATTGAAATCAGCCAAAAATGATGAATGAGCTATCACATTTACACTCTATAGCTCAATCAGTAATGCCCGTGTCTGTATATGTGATTATTGCATTTTGCATTTTGCTTCCATATAATACACCCCCCCCCCCTCGCCATCCTCGACTATCTCTTAGCTTCCCTCTCTCTCTTCGGTCCTCTCCTCTTTCATTTCTCATGAGAAGAGAGCGAAGGAGTGAGAGAGAGAATAAGCGAGGAGGCTGATATGGAGAGAAAACTGCCTGCTCGCGGCGAGGTGGTGGTTCTTGACGACAGCCATGATTGATGACTGCCCAGACAGCGCGGGCAGGCAGGTATTCAAATCAAGTGCGCCTACATTACACTTCCTGCACGACAAGGCAGCTAGACCCGGGACAGACTGAGACGCACACACAAACACACACATACGTTAGCCACTGTTCCTCAGTGGAAATCAAGCAGATTATACAGAAGAATCCTTCCCCAAAAATACCTAAAATGGTGGAACAGCGGCTTCAGACTGCTGCTTCAGCTGCTCAGGAGATACAACAAACACACACACGCACACACACACTCAGACACACACACATACATTCAATGGTATTCTGTAGTGTAGTGTTGATCAGACTGACACCCACTGAGGAGAGAGTGGATCAGGGACGCAGGGGGCCAAACTGAAGCTAATTCAAAGAGAAGCACCACGGGAGAGGTCCAAGATGCAACGGGGCAGCGGACCTCGTCGATCGAACCAAGCGTTCCCAATTGTGTCCGGAGCAAAAGCACGTCGGTCCGAAGCTTGTGGGAGATGAAAAGCGAGGGAGAGACTGAGAATGAGAGAGAAGGAGTAGCACGGAGCTCTCAGACACAAGCGGAGGCATGACTGTGTTTTCAATGAGGACCACTGCTGCCATGCAAGCCGCCATGTGCGTGGACGGGCCTTTTAGGTGCAACCAAGCGGCGACTGGCAATTTGGCACGCTGCCGAAACGCACTGGTGCCCGCTTATCTGGGAGCGAAATCATTCTCCCAGGCAGCTGCTGGTTTGAAATGCGTCGCCTTAATGTTTGTTTTTTCTTTTAGTCTTTTCTTTCGTCTTTTAAAAAAAGACGTCCTTCTCTCCATCTCTTGCCCGTATATCTCTTCTGTTTTCCCTCCCTCTACCCCCCACTGCCTACCCTCCCTGTTAAAACGAATCATTGTCGTTTGCTATATTCCTTCTCTCCTTTCCCCTCATTATTTCACATTGACGCATTTTCATTGTTGTGACAGTGCACACACACACACACACACACGTGTCTCATAGACATGTTTAAGGGGCTGGGTGTTGGAGGCTGGAGGGGCAGGGAACAGTGTGTGTTTGATTTGTGTTGGCGCCCCGGGGAGGGGGGGGGGGGGTGGCGCATTGGCAGAGATGGGGGGGCACAGTGGGTGCCGTGTCTCTCTCTCTGGGTGAACTGCATGGCACAGGGGGTGCCCAGCCCACCGCGCCCAGGGGCTAGGCACACAAAGAGCTGCCAGCTGCAGTGCCCTTTCTTGTGTGTGTGTGTGTGTTGGTGTGTCTGTAGTATGTATCATCTCTCTCACTCTCCCTCTCCCCCTCTCTCTCTCTCTCTCTCTCTCTCTCTCTCTCTCTCTCTCTCTCAACTCTGCTTGTTTCCCGGGATCCAAGTGTGATCGAGAGTGCATGTTTGTGTGCTCGTGTGAGTCTGTGTGTCTCCTCCCCACGCTGCATTAGCGTGGCAGGCCTTGAGCGCGAGGGAATAGGTGCGAGGAATGGAAGACCAGCTCCCCCTCCATGGCTGTCTCTCTCCTGAGGGGATTGGGGTGGGCAGGCATTCCTCTCTCACAACTCAGGCTGCGGGCAGAGCACGCCGTAGAGACACACACACACACAAACGGAATAGGGAAAGGAAGGGAGACGGAGGGGAATGAAAGTGTTTCTATGAGACGCACACATCACACACAAGCGCCGTGTTTAAGTTCTGAGACATGCCCACACTCAGGCAGGCTTAAGAAAATGTGTGTGCGCAGTAAAAAACACACACACATACACACACACACAGACTTTTCAACAGCAAAAGGTGCAGAGCCAGAGACTAATAAGCTGGCAACGTTAATTATTTCCACTCTTAGCTCTGTGTGTGTGCGTGTGTGTGTGTGTGTATGCTTGTGTTTCTTGGAATCCTGGACAACTTCCAGTCGCCGGCAATTTCATTTGGCATCGAAGGAATGTCTGCATGATTACAGCAAACAATCAAATTTACGAGACTGCAGAACATTTTCAAAGATGGCCTGAATACGTAGGTAGTCAACATTGGTTTCCTGGCCCTTAGACAAACAAGCTGGAACCAGATTGAGTCTGCCTGGATGTGATGACCTTAGACATCATATCTTATGTGAGGACTAGTCTGTGTGTGTCTGTGTGTGTGCTTTAGTTTGGCCGCACTCACATTTCTACGCCCCCCCCCTGACCTTTTGCAACACAAGTGTGGATGTGTGGTGTGTGTTTTGTGTGTGTGTGTGTGTGTGTGGTGGAGGTCTTTTCATTTCACATCAGTACTGTATACACACAACTAGGTGTGAGAGAATATTTTCTGGTCTGACAGTAGGCTACCTTAACCTTTAGCAAATTCCGTCTCTAAGTTGCTGGAACAGTATGGTATTGTCAGGCTGTC
This sequence comes from Osmerus mordax, assembly GCF_038355195.1. NCBI lineage: Eukaryota > Metazoa > Chordata > Actinopteri > Osmeriformes > Osmeridae > Osmerus > Osmerus mordax. Next base: position 4,440,304 of record NC_090072.1, on the reverse strand, counting down.
GGAATATTGGTTACATTCTAATAATCTCTCCTCTCTCTCTCTTTCTCTCTCTCCGTCTCCCTCTCTCCCTTTCTCTCCCTCCACACACGCGCAAACAAGCTTCTTCTCTCCGTGAGGACGTCTCGGAATTTGTGGTTCCCGACCTGTGTGTTCTTGCCGTCCCGTCACAAACTCATCCCTGTACGCTGTTGATCATCCCCAAATAGCCGAGCTGTCACGACGATCATCCTACACAGCTGCTAATTGACACCTCCTCATTTAAACACACTTCATGTGGTGTTCTTTGATCGACATGAAACGCCCCCCCCCCCCCCCCCCCCCCCCCCCCCCCCCCCGGGCGTGTACATGCACTGGGAGCGGAGTCAGCGCCGAATAACAGCGTGGACGCCATTTTATATCATGTTTAACACAGCACACTGTGTGTGTGTGTGTGTGTGTGTGTGTGTGTGAATATATACATGACATGGATATATCACAGGAGCAATTGCCTGTATATATGTCACCGAAACAATTTCAATGAGGGATGTGAGTGGATGGGGGGCATGTCTGATTGTATCACACATTCCTCCCTACCACCCACCAAAGCTACTGCAGCAACTCCAAATAATAACAATAATGATAGAAAAAAAGGAGTGACACATTCTCTCAGTTTCTGTTTGCAGGGTTTTTTATTCAATTCCCTACCCTGGCAGTGAGAACATATAAATCTGTTCCTATATCAAGATGTATTACTGACTAGGCTGTGAGCCGGAGAGGAGGAACTGTGTGTGTGTGTGTGTGTGTGTGCGCGTGTGTGTGTTTGCAGGCGCACAGGCAAAGATGCATCACGTTCACAGACTGGCGCGGATTGTTTCTTTTTTACTTCCCTCCTTTCCGCATTTCTCTCTCTCCCTTTCTCTTTTCCCTCCTCTCCGCCTTATAAAAATAGATGAAAGGGTGTAAGAATGGAAGAAGAGGATTATCTGCCCCCCCCCCTCTACTCTTCTCTTTTTTCCCTCCACCCTACCCTCTCTCTCTCTCCCTCTCTCTCCCCCCCCCCCCTCTATTTTCCAGAGGACGGGGGTATCATGTGTTTTGATATGGAGGGAGGTAGACAGACAGGAAGATGAAAAGCATGTGTTCCGTACCCCGTGGTGGTGCCCCTGTAGCCTGGAGCGATGCAGTGCCGGGGGGGTCCAGGCACAAGAGACCGTATGCAGCCGGGGCCCCTCGATGCCCCGCGACCTTCCAGAACTCGGGGGGGGGGGGGGGGGGGGTTCATATCAAACGCACCAGCACATGCAGTCCACGTACTCGTGGCCCACTCGCGCTCGTGTAAGCACACACACGCGCGAGCAGACACTGCCTAGTGTTTGGCTTTTCTTTTTTTTCTTTTTTTTCTGGTACACAGACATGTACACACGCATATACACAAACATACACACACACACACATGAGAAAGACACACTGACTGTTCTATTGAACGTCTGCCGTCCTCACCTTTCAAACCCAGAACAGCAGTCAATCCTAGGGGCACAATGACCCTCGCTCGTTTCTCTACTTTCTCTACACAGAATTTCACTACCCCCCCCACATGGTTTCCTTTGAGTTGGTCTTTGCAGTCCCACGGTTGCCTGAACAATAGTCGCTCAGGGTCAGGTGCGTCTCCATGGAGGCCCGACGCCTGCACTGAAAGAACTACGGCAGTTTTCCTTTTTTTATTTTTTCTTTGCGTTCATATCGTTAGGCGGCATAGTCATGTTGCCGCAATTGCCAAACGACTTGTGCTGGTTTGATGGCGGCTCAGTGTGGTTTTAGCTTGCGCGGGACTCCACTTGGTCAGATGGGTTCAATGTTATTCTACTGGAGTCGCTCAAAGGCAGTTTTATGCTGTGTGCCTCTGGTCAAGCCAGTGACTTTGCTGCAGACCGAGAGGTTGCAGGTTTATATCCCCCTATGCTGCAAATCACTTTGGAGAAATGAATCTGATACTGTAAATGAATACATTCTTAATATACTAGGAGGGAAATTCAAACCCGTTTCACCCAGTTGTGTGTTTGTACGTGTGCGTCGGCGTTTGTTTGGGTAAACAATCAGTGTTAGAGAACGTGTGTTTGAATGATGACATTTGAAGAGTGTGCGGGTGTTGTGCGCTGCTAATATTTGCCCCCCCCCCCTCCTCTCTTGTCCCTGGGATGCAAGGCTACTTGCTCAAGCATCGTTGACCCATTTAGGGGGCTTTCGGTCTCCTTCATTCTTTCTTTCTCTCCTCTCTCTGTCTTTTCTCTCTCCTTTTTCAGTTTCTCCACGCGTCCGTGCTGCACACACACTTACGCAGACACTCGGACACGCAAACGAACACACTAACGAACACACTTAAAAGGTATACAGTCACACAGAATCTACGAAAACAGATGTTTCACTTCTCGTTCGTGAAAAGTTCATTTATCTTGCTCTCCTAAGGCCCCCCCCCCTCCTCCTCCTCCTCCTCCTCCTCGTCCTCCTCCCTTCCTTCTCCATCTTTGAACAGTACGGTTTGAAGTCAGAGTGCGTAGTGAAATTACATGTCACCGTCAAAATGCTAGGTCAGGAAATAAATTGCCCAGGTTCATAGCGAAACGGAAAGACAAAAACACATGACAGTCTGGGAATTATTTTGGGTGCTGCGTGCCATTCCCTCCTTCTGCTGCGATGAATATGCATTGGCACGTGGTAATTGAAGTGTCATGTCGCCTCTGACTTGACAAATACCTTCAGAGTTCTTTTCCCTGACTTGTTGCTAATGCTAGGGTATTTTCTTACTGGAAGTTCACTAAGCTCCAACATTCTTGAATTTCTGGACACACACACACACACAACACACAAAGGCACATGCATGCACCGTTGCCCACACCACCCACGCACACACCCCCCACACACACACACACACACACACTCTTATGTTTTGTTCGGGTGTGCCAGGTGCGTGGTTTGTTGTCACCTTGAGGTGTCAAAGACACAAGTCCTAAATATGTATGCCGTTCTTCTTTCCGTTCGTTTTTCCACAAGTCGTTTACCTCTGAGTCAGCCTTTCAACTCAACAAAGGCCCCAAATCATCCCACAAAAGACGGGCTGAGGACAGTGGGAGATGGGTGTGGGGTGGGCCAGGTTATAATGACAACACTGTCACAATGAGAGGGGGAGACTCAAAGGCAACAGACCTCTATTCAGCCCACAAAAAGAAAAACACGAAACGTTCAACCTCAAGGTAACGTGACACCTGCGGGGAAAGAAATAGTTAAAAACAAAGGAAAGGATTGAGGAGGGAAGCAAGGTTTGTGTTTTGTCTTCAGGCTGCAAAGAAAGGGAAGGGGGGGGGGGAAAGAGATTAGGTTCAGAAGTTAAGCCTGGAGACAGTCACACACCTGGTTTGGAGGCTTGGTGTGCCAAACAAAGGGTGTGTCTGTTTCCTGTCTCTTTGTTTGTCTTGACTCAGGCGCTGATTGCTAGCTCGGGGGGCTGGAGCAGTACCCCTGCACCTTCCTTTGTGGCCCCTCAGGTTACGATTTGGGAAGGTCAGAGCTAATTACCGGGAGAGTGGGAAAACTATTTTTTTACCCTTTTTTTTCTTCTTTTTTTGTTAATAAGCAAATGTGTGTTGGCTGACAAACAATTACTGGATTAAACGCTTTGGAAAGAATTTTGGAACGTTTTAAAGACCTTCGCCCTTAAGCTCATGTGACTCCCGCACGCAGGTCTCGGAATTGTCCTTTATTTATTTGTTTACGTTGATTTGATAAACGCGGTCTCTGAGCTAGCCTGTTTGCCAGACTCTTTCTGCACTTTGTTTCACGGGAAGACGTGGGTCTCATTTCTCCTGCTTGATCCTGCAGGGAGGGAGAGAGAGAGAGAGAGAGAGAGAGAGAGAGAGAGAGAGAGAAGAGAGAGAGAGAGGGAGAGGGAGAGGGAGGGAGAGAGATAGAGAGAGGAGAGGAAAGAGAGAGATAGAGAGAGGGAGAGAGAGAGAGATAGAGAGAGGGAGAGAGAGAGATAGAGAGAGGGAGAGGGAGAGAGAGAGAGAGAGAGAGAGAGAGGAGAGAGAGAGAGAGAGAGAGAGAGAGAGAGAGAGGGAGAGGGAGAGAGAGAGGGAGAGAGAGATAGAGAGAGGGAGAGAGAGAGAGAGAGAGAGAGAGAGAGAGAGAGAGAGAGAGAGAGAGAGAGAGAGACTGACATCATGACAAAAGACGCCCCTGCGCGCGCCTCCGCGCCTCCGATGAGCTGACAAAACAGAGCATCCTAATCCGGATGATGTGCCTGCAAATCCACTCACACAATACCCGCACACATTCACCCGCCAACACACACACACACACCTACACACACACACACACACACTCATTCACTAACACACACAAACACATCTTCACAAACACACAACTCACACTGACATGTACACACACACCTACGTACATACATGAACACAAGCTTTCCCTACGCCCACGGCAGAAACAGGACCAGACAATGATTGCAAATAAGAATCGAACGCAACGATCACCATCCCATGGATTCTGCTACAAGACTGTCCAAGCCTAACCATCTGTGTTTAATCTGAGGGATAGCTGTGAAGAGTCTACTCTATGTACACTGACACACACACACCACACACACATCTCACTACTCAATTTCTTATCATCACCACCCCCCCCCCCCCCCCCCCCCACACGCTTAAAGACTTAAATCTAAGCCATCATATTTGTAGGTTCAGTGAGGCCAGCCCTTTTTGCGAGGTAATGCCATAAGACCAGCTTTAGGATGTTCCCTGTTGATTCTATCTTATCTCCTCCATCCCTCGTTTTTGTCACACATACAGTACCCTAAGAACAGGGGGAGGAGGAGGAGGAGGGTCTCTGCGCAATGGAGGGCTGTTGAATATGCATAAGCCCGATGAGGACCCAACGGTTCAGTCCACAGGCAGCTCAGACATCGGCAGTTCCCCCGGAACACCTTACATCAGATGGGTGTCTGTGTGTTTGTGTGCGGTCTCGGCCCACTATACAGGTAGAGCAGGGCAAAGCCATGTGTTGCTCCAATACCAGCCTCTTCTCCACCTCCTTTGCGATGTTACCGTAATACTGTCAGCGCAGCTCCACACAGGGGAGTCTATTCCCACCAACAGACGAAGGAAGTGAGATGGACAAGTGAGGGAACGTTCGAAGGTTTAATGGGGAGGCGAGTCCCAGGTGATTTGTCCAGTCGTTATGCTCCGACTAAATGACAACGGGCCAAGAAACACAGACACTCGCTTCTTCTTAAATCACGACACACACACACACCGTGGGATAAAGGTTTTTTTTTTCTTCCGGACATGGCCAAACTCTCCAGTAGTCACAGTAGTTCTGGAAAGTTTGAAAGTTATATAAAGAGAGAGAGAGAGAGAGCGAGGGAGAGAGAGGAAGAGAGGAAGAGATAGAGGAAGAGAAAGACATGAATGATGGGTCCTTCAACTGTACATGTTGGGAATCTGAAGTCACGCCAGACCTGCATAAATCATCTTAAATCCCTCAGCGTTTCAACATGGGGTGAGGACGGACAGACACACACACACACACACGTTTCACCTTGTTCCAGGCGTCCACAACTCTCCAGAATCACCTTTAAATCACTCTTCTTTATTTGAAAAAGAGGCCCACTTTTTAATACCTCATGGGGCTTGGGGTGACTTTAATATTAATCAAAATCATCTAGAGATTATCCCATGGATGAGCAGATGGTTTGGGGTGAGAAATGACATTTTCCTCATGTTTTCGATTTGTCTCTTTTCTTTCCTGTTTTTCCATCCTCTTGTTTCGCTTTCTCTTGTTGATTTCATTTAGTTCTTACCAGAATTATCTTGGATTACATTCCCTGATCCAACACAGCAGTTGCAACAATTTCTTTTTAGCAAAGCCTTTGTCAAAGCCTTAATCTATATTTCCATACGTATATATGTGGATTAATCCTCCTTTATTAAAGAGAGACTTGACACTTGTGTTGTTAGCCATCTAAAACTCAAAGCTGGCATATACCAAATTGTTTTAAAGGGGGCCCCAGGGAAAAGGGAGGGATGGAGTTCGGAAGGGAGGGAGGCAGGGAGAGAGAGAGAGAGTGGGAATGGGAGATTCGGTTTGCTCGGCAATATGCAGTCTGAGTTTATTGTCTGCGCGTGTGCGAGTGCACGTGTGCGAGTGTTTGTGTGTGCGTGTGTGTAGATGTTATTGTGTCGAGCGCAGTGCAGAGTGGGTGTTTTACCGGCCATGGAGGAGAACGCAGCAGCTTCATTTGGAGTGCTTATGATCTGAGCGAGGAAATAATGAGAAACAAAGAAGGAGCAG